>NW_007732175.1:109524-118745 GCF_000696425.1 Galeopterus variegatus
CAAGAGTTGGAACCAGCCTTAATGCCCATCATTGGATGAGTGGATAAGGAAAATGTGGTATATTTATACAATGGAATACTACTCTGCTATGAAAAAGAATGAAATACTGCCATTTGCAGCAATATGGATGAACTTAGAGAAAATTATGTTAAGTAGAATTAGCCAAACACAGAAAGAGAAATACCACATGTTCTCACTTATATGTGGGAGCTAATAAAAACAAATAAAAAGAAAAAAAAAACACAACAATCACAATAATTCCTTGAGCTTGTTAAGGGAAGAGAAAAGAACTGATGCTGCCAGGGGTGGGAAAGGGGGCAAAAGAAGAATTGGTAAACAGACATGAAAATCAATTACATTGTGTAACGATAAATAAAAAATAAATAAATAAATGCATAAATACATAAAAATAAAAATTTCTCTTGAGATTTCAAAATAAATAAAGAAATAAATAAATAAAATTGTAACCCTATAGAAAAAATAATAAAATAAAATAAAAAGTCTGCTCATATTGTTTGTAAGGAGGTTACTTCTAATTCTTCAGAAGATATATTATGCTACATGAAAATGCACTTCCAGCAAGAAGGTTCTTTATCCCTTAGGTCTGTGCCCCAGTCCTCTGGCACCACTGCTCTACGATTGTGTGCAGAATGCTCTCTTGCACATTTTACTGTGTAGTGGCTCTCCCCAGTGGATGACGGGTGCCCCACCTGCATCTATGTGGTGAACTTTTCTCCTATCAAGAATACCAATGATTCTAGTGCGATCCCTCAGCTACTCCCTACTTAAAAGACATCTTTTAATATTTCCCTTATATGTGCCTGTGTCCCGTATATCTGCCTAAGGGCAGAGCCTGTGTATACCCTCCAAAGGCAAACATACTTCTCTCTTTGTGCTAGCATCTCAACTCTTCAGTTGTGTGCATCTCATCTCTTCCCAACTCCCTGTTCAATGGCATCATGAAGTCAGTTTTTAATATTTCCCTTATATGTGCCTGTGTCCCGTATATCTGCCTAAGGGCAGAGCCTGTGTGTACCCTCCAAAGGCAAACATACTTCTCTCTTTGTGCTAGCATCTCAGCTCTTCAGTTGTGTGCATCTCATCTCTTCCCAACTCCCTGTTCAATGGCATCATGAAGTCAGTTACAATGGGAGCATTTACACCACTGAAATTGGCACACACTATAAATCAGTGTTTTATTTTAAAGAGAGCCAGTTGTTAAACATTTACCAGTATACCACTGCCTAGAAGTTAGATATCCCCACCTCTTCTCCATTCTAATTACTGTGTAGTGATCTGGGGCCAGGATGTGTTTACAGCTGAAGTAGTTTGAACTACTTATATTTAATGGTAATAGAGTTATTTTAGTATGAAAAAGGTAGACTGTGTAATATCCTGGAAAGAGAATTAGATATGGAGTTAAAATAACTTTCTACTCTTTGAATTTCTGTTTCCAGGCAAACATGGACAAACCATTTGCTGTGGGTTGAAAGTCCCCTCTAAAGCTCATTGTAACAGTATTAAGAGGGTGAGAAATCAAACTATGGTGTTTGAAGAATGAGGCCTTTAACAGATGATTGGATCATGAATAGACTAATTCATTTATGGATTAATGGGTTATCACAGGGGTAGACTAGTGGCTTTATAATGACAGGAAGAAAGCACGTGAACATGTTTAGACATGTGACCGTGTGATGCCCTTCCCCACCTCAGAACTCTGCAGAGAACCCCACCAGTAAGAAGACCCTCACCAGATGCACCTCAAGAGTTGTAAGAAATAATGTTTTCTTTATAAATTACCCAGTTTTACGTATTCTGTTATAAGCAACAGAAAATAAGCTAATATACTATTTAACTTTTCCACATCAATAAAATGGAAAGCACAAAGCTTACCCTAACTTCAGAGCAGCACTATATGACTTAAATGTGATAACATATATGAAAACAATTTGAAAAGTAAAATTTTAAATGTCAAATTGCTTTTTTTATGGTACTTTAACATTTTCAAGCATTTTGCATCTCTTATTCTTAATTCATAATCACGACTCTGAGGCATGAGGGACAGATATTATCATTATTGTCATTTCATATATTGCCAGCAAGGGGTGAGATCTTCTAAATTCCTAGTACTTTTCCCATGAGGTACGTGCTCATCAGTAACACAGCCATTCACCATCTGCTAATGATTCTTGCTCTGTCTCTGTACACCAAATATTTCTCAGTCCTGAAAAGGAGAGCAAGGAGTAAGAAAGAAAAGCATATGTTGCTTCAAATTTACAATTTATTTTATGTATTGTTTCTAATATTAAAGAAAACTGGATATTATAATTTATGAGAACAACAGAACTTTCATCTAAAGCTCGTGATTTAAAAAAAAATCAAAACCAGTATACAAAGTACACAAAGGTTTTCAAATACCTATATTTGAGACAAAATACTACAAACTGTCTTCAAAACTATAAAGTTTAGCCGTGAATAATTTTGAGAGGTCAGACTAAGAATTAATAGTAACAAAATATTAGAAATTAAAATTACAATGATTTTCTTATCATGGAGAAAAGTTTAAGAATAATGTGGTAAAAATCTCAATTAGCCAGGAAAAATAATAACACACTCCATTAAATGGATTTAATGTAGATCATTTTTCTAAGTTTCAAATAATTTGAAAATGAGCTCATAGTGAAGTTTAATGTAAAAAGTAACTCTCTATTGATCTCTTTGTTTACAGCACAAAT
This sequence comes from Galeopterus variegatus, assembly GCF_000696425.1. NCBI lineage: Eukaryota > Metazoa > Chordata > Mammalia > Dermoptera > Cynocephalidae > Galeopterus > Galeopterus variegatus. The sequence goes on from NW_007732175.1 coordinate 112,260, forward strand.
TTCATCCCAAATTCTACACCTTCTAAAAGAAATCTCTTTCTGATATTTAAAATGATGACTCTTTGTATTCTTTGAGTCTCTTCAATCTATTTCACGAATATTTTAGTATCTCCTATGTTCATGACACTAGGCCAGGGGAATATAAAAGCTAAAAAAGAATACATTTCTGTATCTAGTCAATACCACAAGAAAAAACAGAATAGGCATTATTCATATGATGGTCATAAAGTACTATGAGAACTCAGAGTAAAATCACTTCTAGCTGCAGAAACAATGGAAGGCTTCACTGAGAAGTCACTGAGAACACCACAGTGCAGCGGGTCACTCTCCTGTGATTCCTAAGGCAGAAAAGTGAGCAAATGCACTTGAGAGAACTTTTCCCAATTAAAGTAAGATAAAAGATTCTCTGCATATCTCTCAGCTAACCTGAAAATTTGACTGACCAGACCACATTTCCCAAACATTCTGGTTAACAATTTCTACTAGAGTATTTTTTGAGTATATGAGTGAATAACTGGCATTTATAATAATATTATTTTTCTTTTTTTTATTATTATTATTTAGGAGGGCCTGGCACTGTCCCTGGTGCATATCAGAACTCCAGGAGATTTTCATAGAGAGAGCATTGTTTGAACAAAGTGACAGTTAGGTAGGAAGAATAAACTCTGGTGCTCTAGGGTGACTATGGCTAATAATGCTGTGTTGCATATTTCAAGACAGCCAGAAAAGAGGATCTTGAATGTTACAACCACAAAGAAATGGTAAATTTTTAGGTGTTAGATACGCTAACTATTCTTATCAGATCATTATACAATATATGCACGTATTGAAACAACAAATTGTACCCCATAAAAATGTACAATTTAAAAAACGAACTAATTAAAAAATAAATAAAATAAAAGATAATAACAAATCTTGCTATGAACTTTTTGAAGACTCTACCTATTGTTTAACAACTCCTCTGGGAACAAAAACCTTTTGAACAAAATTGGCCTGAGTATTGAGATCTAAGAATTATTGGCGTATTGAGCAGTCAGAGAAGGTAGATCAGTAAGCAGCTGCCCCATATTTGTAAAAACCATCTCAATTCTGGTTTTGAGTGGGTGGAAGAAAGTGATCTATGGAACTGGCAGCCTGTGAGAAGCCAGAGAGCACCAGATCTGTAAGCAGAGACTGGAACAACACAAGGAAAGTCAGAGTATTTCCTCATAGATGAGACCTGTGGACTTGATTTGTGGCTCTTTCCCAGAGGAATAAACCCAAAAGAGGAATGAGCTCCCTTATGTACCCTTTTACCCTTTGTAAAATTTCTATCTCCAGTGATAAAATATAGAGTGGGTCAATTGTTAAGGAAAGTTTTTTCTCCTCTTTTAAAACTAAATAAATATTGCATACTGAAGATTATTTAATTCACTTTCTTTGATGATTCCAGAATATTCCATGTTCATAATTATGATTACCAATTACTTTTGGAATCATTAATTGGTGTAGTAGAAAGAATACTAACTGAGCTTGGTCATTCCTCAACTGTATTGTCTTTGGTAAGTTCTTGCAGTTCATCATCTGAAAAAGAAAGACAACTGTATGTACCTTATTGATTTTTGTAAAGATCAAATGGTATCATATAAATGCCCATCACAGTTACTAGGACACAGATGACACCCTATAAATGTCCATCGCCTTTCTCTTCTCCCTTTATAATGGACATAAGGAAAAAGTAGGAGCCCAAGACTTAAAAAATCAGAACACTAGACAAAGGAGAGAGAATAATTTACTGGAGCCTAAAACAACTGGAGAAGATAAGTCAGCAATCACAGAAATGAATGTAGGTGATCTTTTGTGTAACTGAATGATTCGTTTGCCTGAATTAATCATTACTTCATGAATTCCAAGATTTATCCTTTCAGGCTAATGACCTCCTGACCACCTATGCTTTTCTTTTTCTGATTCTATTTTTGTTTATCGTAAAATTTTAAATTATGGTAATCGTCCCACTGTAGATCTTGAGATCAAATGGAAAGGATTATAATTTTTAGCAATGGTAAAAATATATCCAAAAGTATCAACAAGTGTGACACTCTCACAGCTTCATTGTGAGTTCTGCTTTCATTAATTCCTGTCTGTCAGAGGTTTATTTGTTATTTCCCAGAGATTCCTCTCCTTTTTATTTCATTTTTCATAATTGATAGAGTTATGTTTTCTTTCTAATTGTTTTTATCATCAATATTTTTCCCTTCGAGGAATTGTAATCTTGAGCCATCTTTCCAAGTCATTAAGCATTTTAAATCCTCCTCTCCTGGGTATCCACAAATCTTTCCCATCTAAATAATGTATTATTTTATTCGTTGTTCGTTGGTCAATAATAATATGTGTGACTCAATCAATACTAAGAAAATTCTTTGTAAAACTTTCCTAGTTATAGCTTTAGATTTCCAACTGCCTAATGATTCTCCTGTCACTAATTAAAGTATTTTTCTACTTTCCATAAAAAGCAAGACTTGAGGAGACTATTTTTGGTTTTAATTTTTCTCTTTACACATCACTCTCAATGATTGGACCAGTCATCCTTAATTTTTTCTCACTTACATTTACAAAACTTAAAAGAATGTTTTCCTTTTGTTGTTTCACACAATTTTAAATATTTGAACAAAAAACTTTTCCTTGCCTAAAGGAGATATAGGCTACGGCTACCTTTCAGGCCTTCCTAGCTGTGTGTGTGTGTTTCAGTTTTTTCCCACTGCTTTCTATACAACAGTTTGGGAGAGAAAGCTCCACTTCTGTAGATGCATTTTAGTTGTCTTGAAAAAGAAAAATGAGAAGTAACACATAGATAATTATTCTCATAGTAACTAGAAAATATGAATTTAGTTTATATGACTGATTTGCCACATTATATATTCAATAGTTATGCTTTTCATTTGCTTCCTCTGGACTACACAATTTAAAAGTAAATCTAGGGCCGGACCAGTGGCGCACTTGGTAGAGTGCAGCGCTTGGGAGTGCGGCGGCGCTCCCGCCAAGGGTTCGGATCCCATATAGAGACCGGTCCGCTCACTGGTTGAACGCGGTACGGGCGCGACACTGAGGGTTGCGATCCCGTTACCGGTCACGAAAAAAGACAAAAAGGAAAAAAAAAAAAAGTAAATCTATATCCAATGAGCTTAATTTACAAAACATTGATTCTTCAAAAATATTTGCTAGTATATTAAATCAACAAATGTGTGGTTCTGACCTTTTTGGTTAAGTGATTATCATGGAAATTAAGATTTCCCAAATGCCTTTTTCATAGCAAACTACATGGAAAAGTTACTAAAAATAATATTTCCTCAGAATTTAAAAAAAAAATATTTCCTCAGAATTCTGGACTACACAATTTAAAAGTAAATCTATATCCAATGAGCTTAATTTACAAAACATTGATTCTTTAAAAATATTTGTCAGTATATTAAATCAACAAATGTGTGGTACTGACCTTTCTGGTTAAGTGATTATCATGGAAATTAAGATTTTCCAAATGCTTTTTTTCATAGCAAACTACATGGAAAAATTACTAAAAATAATATTTCCTCAGAATTTTTAAAAGTATTGGTCTTTTGTGGGCTTCTAACAATACATACTCATTTACACCAGTTTAACTTTATGTTTTTTTGGTTTTTTTTTTTTTTTTAATTTTATGCCCACTTGTATAATAAGTATTTAGAAAATAGTTTAAAATAGAGATAGTCAAACTCTTTGGTCTAAGGACTGCTTCACACCTTTAAAATGTTTAAGGGCTCATTGGGTTACATCTACCCAGTTAAAATGTTTAAATGAGCACTTTAAGACAGAGGAACACAAGCACACATGCCATTGGCCATCAGTGTGATGATGTCATCACGTCATCTGGCCTTTGGGAATCACCCGCAGCACAGACTTATTACAGGAGGAGCACCTACAAATAAGGAAGTGGAACTTAGTTTGTTCTTCTTCTCTATACCTGAGAATCTCCTTCCCCTTATGAAAACAATTTTTTTTTTTTTTGCTCCTCTGGGTTGTTTTGACTGGTTGTAGTGGAGCGGGTGACCTTGCGTCTTTCTGTGCTTCACTGTTGTTCAGAGCTGCCTCTTTCTCTCCTATCCTGAGTTCCTTGAAGATCTCCTATAGCTGGAGACTTCCCACCTGCAGTCCCTTGACATGGGCAATTGCATCAGTATTCCAGATAGCTGTGGCTCCTTCTACAGCCTCTGAGTATTAGGATGCCATGGCCAGCTTCTTTCAGCTGAGGTCCCATCTCCACTTCTGCCGGTCTTTGGACAGGATGTAAGGCCTCCCATGTGGGCTTTGCCTTCCATATGTTCACATCTCTTCCTTTCCTTTGACAAACTCTGGGAGCTCCCAAAATGCAGCACCACACTCTGCTGCCATGGGCTAGCCCAGCCAACTCACAAGCTTTGGAATTCTCAAGGGTGATTCAGATACAAGTTCATTGTGCCAGAAGAACATAGTTTGGGGGAGACAAGGGGGAGTCACATATCAAACTCTCTGGGTGTTATCTTGGAAGTCCACTTCTCTAAGAAGGTATCCTCCCACCCTTTCCCTAAAAAGAAGAAGGTGAGGTACATAGGACAACTCACTCTAAAGCAGCTTTCAATATTTTTCCCCTAATTTCCAACATCTGGCCTTTTTATGCTGTAAATATGGATGAGAAGTTTGATGTTGTCCAACCAGTTTCCTCCCACATCTTTTTTGCAAGTTCTATGTCTTAGTCATTCTATAACAAAATACCAGTGTAGCTTGGAACATCAGAAATCTATTTCTCACAGTTTTGGAGCTGGGAAGTCTAATATCAANGTAGCTTGGAACATCAGAAATCTATTTCTCACAGTTTTGGAGCTGGGAAGTCTAATATCAAGGCACCAGCAGATTTGGTGTCTGGTGAGGACATGCTTCTTGGTTCATAGATGGCCACCTGTTCATTCACATGATGAAGGGAGCAAGGAAGCAATATGAGACCTCTTTTGTAAGGGCACTAATCCCATTCATGAGGGCTCTACCCGCATGACCTAATCACCTCCCAAAGCCCTCATCTCTAATACCATCAAATAGGGGGTTAGGATATCAACATATGAATTTAGGGGAGACACAAACATTCAAACCATAGCATTCTGTGTGGTAATTTTTGACACTTCTGCTAAAACTTCATTTAACATAAATTTGTGTGTGTGGTATATTCAGTTTAACTAAACACAGAATTAAACACGATTGACTTAATATATCACACACATATACACATAAGGTCCAGTCCATCATATGGACTTTCACAGCTGTGTGGTTCAGGAAGAGAAATGAGCTTATCTCATAAATAACCCTCTCTTGGAGTTCCACAAAGGAAGAAAAAAAGCAATGAGTTTCTCTAAGAAATAAATCTGCAGTAAAAACAGGCTAAAAGGCGTAAGGATGTTATGTGAAGGAATGAAATGCCACATTCACAAATCCTCACTAATTCCAGGGAGGCATATGACCAGATAGCATAATCATGAGAGAGAGCACAGCTACGAAGAGTTAACATTGCATATTTGCTATGAACATGTAAAAGGACATTTTAAATTTTGTTCCAATCAATAAGTTTAGAGCTTTGGGCCAGTGGTGAAATATTGATGTACTACAAAAATAAAAAGAAGAGAACTTTTATTTTCTTTTTCTTAGTAAAGAACTTTTTTTTTTTTTTTGTCCCCGAAAGGGGTATACCAAACACTGTTAGAGAAGGAGTTGAATCCTGTAATAGATCACAACTATCCAGACATTTAAATGAGTGCAAGACTCTGGAAATAAACTGCATGGCACATCACTGAGAAAATTTAGAAATGATGTCAAGGAACTTCGGTCAGTGATTCACCCATAAGGATTTATCAAGAACGGGAAAAATTGTGGAAGTCTAAAACAAATAACTGTAGTTCTTAAAAAAAAACAAATATTGATCAATGTTAATTTTAATACAGGCTACTAAAATTATGACATAAATCTATTGAAAGGAAATTGGTAACCAAAAGAAGTCAACATGGTCTCGCTGACTTTATTATAGGTCAAAGTAATTTGATTTCTCCTTTAGATATGTCTGCAAGTATTGTTGATTATAAATACAATAGGCATTCCTTGATCTTAAGACAAATATTTAATAATATTCTTAATAAACAACATGAAGGAAGTTTAAAGGATGTTGATCAAATAAAGAAGACACATAACTGGATGAATGGCTAATGACCGTAGGTGCTGATGTGAGTGGATATAATTGGAGAGCGATTGCCACCATTTATTTACTCATGTGTACTGAATGCACCATGGTCAGCTTTTTACTGAAAGTAGGCTTCCTCAACTGTCTAATCAGTCCTGGACTCCAGAGCTGGTGTGGTTTCCTTAGTAATGAGGATAGAAATAAGGTCAACCTTCTCTTGCACAGTCAGACCTCGAGGGGACAGCCAAGTAACCCTTCCCAAAGGAATAGGCAAG
>NW_007732175.1:120290-123185 GCF_000696425.1 Galeopterus variegatus
TTCAGGCTAACTTAAGGAAGAGAACTTGATTTTTAGGAGGCTGTTGCATTTCTCACGGAATCTACGAAAAAACATAGCACCCAGGACTTCAAAAGGCAGGAACCAGGCAGATCTGGGACTCTCGTGAAGGGAAAAAAAGTGGGCATTCTCTTTGGAATCTTGACATCAAACCAGTCTTGTGTCCCCAGGTGACTCTTACCAGCTTCGAATTCTTGGGAATGAAAATCTGACTGACTGCACTTCAGTCATAGCTTTACATCTTAGCTATGATAGGGGCTAGTGGCAATTTATGGTTAACTGTCTGAATAAGACCACAAGGAATAAAGGGTCCATAGAGCAAAATTATTGTCAGATCTCTTTCCTGGAAGAGGGGACAAAGAACATTAAGCAAGCAATAATAACATATCTATTACAAAAAGTATACTTTAAAATGGGTTCACTGCATTTACAGTTTGAAAATTGTATGTTAGTAGTAAGCTTCTAAATATTGGGTGTCAGGCTCATAAGTGTTCACGTTTTATTATGTAAATAAAAGAATAAACAAGATAAAAGAGGCCATGCATAGACAAATGATAAAAGTGTGTCATGAAAAGGAAACGCTTGTACACTATTGGCTGGAGTGTAAATTAGTGCAGACATTATAGAAAACAACATGGAGGTTCCTCGAAAAAGTAAAAATGTAAATACCATATGATCCAGCAATCCCACCACTGGGTATATATCCAAAGGAAATGAAGTCAGTATGTTAAAGAGATATCGGCACTCCCATGTTTATTGCAGTGCTATTCATAATAGTTAAGATACGAATCAGAAAAGAAAACAAACGATCATAATCACTAGAGGCAACCTCAGGAACCAACAAACACAGAANCTCTTGCACAGTCAGACCTCGAGGGGACAGCCAAGTAACCCTTCCCAAAGGAATAGGCAAGAAAGTGTTCTAATCTCTTTATCACTTACCACGTTGCTCCCTGAGAAGTTGTTAGCCCTCATGTCATCTAGTAACCACTTTTAGAGCAGGTTTCTCCCTATTGCTTTACAAAGGTGTGCAAAGCAAATAAGAATAATTTCTGAATAAAGAGGATTTTTAAAATATAAATTTGAGTTATTACACAGTCTCCTCTGTTGCTGCAGACAGTCAGTCTATCTACGGAAAAAGAGGAACAGGAACCATGCTGCATTTTAGCAGACAATGCCACAGTCTGTTAATCCCATCTGCTTCCCATAAGAAGGGAAAAATTGTTACATATGGGACTCAAGGAGCCTGAGGCCCCATGGAACATGTTTCAAAACCTTTACGTAAGAAGTAGAAAGTTAGCAATATGGCTTAAGTAAGTAGACTTTATTTTCTTTTAGAGACAATGTGGGTAGCCTTTTCTTACCTCTTTCATCTTATTTATTGACAAATTTTCAAAGAAGATTATAGATATGTTCATTGATTCTGGTTGGACAAATCGACTTTTTAGTAGTGTGCAGTTTTCCTTGGTGGGGTATTATGTCCTCAGAACTGTAGCTACATTTGGTGAACCTAAACTTAGACTTCAGATATTCACATAACTATGAACCTGCATCATTAATCATGTAGACAGTTAGATTCAACAGAAGAGTAGTTGCTATAATTCTTTACAGCAAACAAGCAAACAATTGAAATTGATTCAGGCTAACTTAAGGAAGAGAACTTGATTTTTAGGAGGCTGTTGCATTTCTCACGGAATCTACGAAAAAACATAGCACCCAGGACTTCAAAAGGCAGGAACCAGGCAGATCTGGGANACCACTGGGTATATATCCAAAGGAAATGAAGTCAGTATGTTAAAGAGATATCGGCACTCCCGTGTTTATTGCAGTGCTATTCATAATAGTTAAGATACGAATCAACCTAAGTGTCCACCAACAGATGAATGGATAAAGAAACTGTGGTACATATACACAATAGAATTACTGTTCAGCCATTAAAAAGAAGGAAATCCTGCCATTTGTGACAACATGGATGAACTTGGAGGACATTACATTAAGTGAAACAAATGCAACACAGAAAGTCAAATACTGCACGTGATCATTCCAGCGGGGGATCCCAGGGTGCTTCCAGAGGAAGCTTGGTTGTGGCTGGACTGGATGCAGACTTTGGGGAGGCATGGGCTGCGGCCCTCAGTGAAAGGCATTCTTTTGAAAACAGTTTTTCTGTCTTCTTCTATTGGCTTCTATTATTTATGTCCATTACTCCTTCATTTCATGTTTTATGCTGTGTGTTTTCACAGCCACATGCATGGTTGTCTGTCCTAGTCAATGAGGCAAGAAGATCACCTGCAGCTCTCTTTCCTTTCCACCATCTCAGTCCCTCTGTTACCGAAACCCCAAAGGTCTGTTTGCCACTAAATAGCCAATAATTGAGAGACAAGTGTTCTTATAAGGAAAGGTAGACTTTAATCAGGAAGCCAGCAGCCTGGGGAGATGGTGGACTTTTGTCTCAAAGACCATCTCCACTTTTCCCAGACTTGCCAAAGGGTTATATAGAGACAGGTGGTAGAGGGCTGATTCATGGTGATCTAAGCAGGGACCTGCAGGCATAATCACAGAATTGCAGATAAACATCGAAGAACTTCTCAGGTGGGAGCTGATTCATGGTGACCATCCTCCATGAAGTCAAGTCATGGATTCAGTTCCTGTTAATCTCAAAAAGATCTAGTTAGTAAGCTAGCAAAGAATGGCCAGCTGGGTTAATAATTTCTTCTATAATTATTCCATGTACAGTGTAAGCAGGAATCATTATGTTCTAGCAATTGTGTGAACAAGTATCATTGTTTTCTAATGTCCAGCTGCAAGGCTCAGGTCCTAAGAGTAAGAAAAATTTGTTTTTAATTTAGAAGTTTAACAAAATGGAGTCACTTCTGTTTA
>NW_007732175.1:123445-130293 GCF_000696425.1 Galeopterus variegatus
ACTTCTCAGGTGGGAGCTGATTCATGGTGATCTAAGCAGGGACCTGCAGGCATAATCACAGAAATGCAGATAAACATCGAAGAACTTCTCAGGTGGGAGCTGATTCATGGTGAGCATCCTCCATGAAGTCAAGTCATGGATTCAGTTCCTGTTAATCTCAAAAAGATCTAGTTAGTAAGCTAGCAAAGAATGGCCAGCTGGGTTAATAATTTCTTCTATAATTATTCCATGTACAGTGTAAGCAGGAATCATTATGTTCTAGCAATTGTGTGAACAAGTATCATTGTTTTCTAATGTCCAGCTGCAAGGCTCAGGTCCTAAGAGTAAGAAAAATTTGTTTTTAATTTAGAAGTTTAACAAAATGGAGTCACTTCTGTTTAGGCTATTACTCCTCATCTCCCCTTGCACTGACATTCATCGTCCCAGAAGTTCTGGGATGCCAGGGCCCAGCAGTTCTCTCTCTGACTCCCCCATCAAGCAAGACTGGGTGCAATGTTCCTTTGGTACACAACTAATGCTGAAAAGGGAAAGGTGACAAAAAATAATGGAAGCCAATCAAAAAGGAACCACACCACATAACACCTTTTACCCAGTCAAAAAAGATTATGGCACATCCTCTAGTTCAGAAAACTGCTTTCAAAGAAAGGTCTTCATTCTGCAGCCTGACTTGCTGCAATCTTCCTTTAATAAGCACACAACACAAAGGCCTGTGGGAGCTCAGTCTGGGGATAAAACAAATAACTCAGAGACTCTCTGCAGGTGAGCTTCATTTTTGATGTGTTTATTCTCTGAAATGTCTGAGCTGTCAACAACCAGGGCCCTCAGCCCTGTCAGCCTCCCCTGCCTGCCTCCGCCCAGTGTGGGGAAAGGTTTGCCACAAATCAGGCCCTACGTGGATATTTAACACAACTTAAAAGCACAGTGATGAATTTGTATAATGGCAAAACAAAATCAGGATGGATCATGCTACCTGTTTTTAAAAATGAGACAATAGGAGAATTAGAAAAAAAGAAAAAACTAGAACAGTCAACCAAGAAATCAAAAAGGAGCAGATTGATAGATCTGATATACCCAAGTTAAGGGCAAAAAGTTTTAAATGGAATTGACCAGAAAAAAATGGTTGCAAAGTACTAACATACTTGTTATTAAAGGAGCTTTTGTATTTGAATAAAAAATGACAAACACCAAGAGGTGAAGGAAAAGCTGACAATTTACAATAGAAAATTTTAAATGACTAATAAACATATGAAATGCATTAAACTCTACTAGCAATTAAAGAATGTAAATTACTTTATTAGATACATTATAACCCAGAAATTTGGTGATAAATACTTTTCTAAGATAATTCCCATTGTTGGCAGGGTGTGAGAGAAGGAGCACTCTACCCTCCGCTGGGGAGTGAAATAGAGGAACATTTTCAAAAAGCAATTTGGCAAAATGTAACAACAGTCTTAAAAATGTTCTTTTATTTTGATTCACATATATTCATTTATCATCAGGTCATCAGAGATGTGTTTAAAAGAAATATAAGCATAGGAATTTTCATGACCGTTTTATTTGTAATAGTAAAGAGTTGCAAATCACCAATGTCCAAGAAAGGAAAATAAAATAGTTATGTCTTTTGTATGATGGGATGCCACTGAGACATTATAAATCATGTTTTCCCACCGGGTGTTAACAGTAAGATGGTTTTTGACACTCAAAGAAAAATGAAATACTTCTATAGTGGATATGGAACCTTAAAGCTATTTTAACTTGATCAGTTTGCTTTATCCAACTGTTTCCTTCTGTTTTGATTCTGTACTTATAAAATTTGGTTCAAAGTTGGGTTTGGGGGGGTTGTTTTGTATTGTTTTTATAATTTGCTTTTAGAGAAAGAATGCTTTCAGCGTTGAACATGGGATAAGTATTGGACCCACTTGATATATACTTTTTGATAGAATTATTAAATTGATAATTTCTGTAAAGTAAAATTATATTTTCCCAAAAGTTATCTTAAAACATCTAATTTTCCCATACTAGTTATACAAGAAAAAACAAGGTAAAAACCTGTATTTAACAATCCCAATTATAATAAAGACTTATTCAACAATCATTGAACATTCAACAAACACTTACTGAGCTTCCACTACATACCAGGCACTGTTACAGGTACTGGGGATACAACAGTGTTGTGGAGGGTGGGGGAGGGGCAGACTAAAGTATTTGCCCTCATTGAGCTTGCGATCTAGAGACAGAGGGAACTCCTGATTAACAAGTACATGTGCAAAACAAGAGTATGTGAAATTTTATTATGTGCTATAGGGCAAAAGAAGTAAGGGAAGAGAAATAAGGTGTGTGTGTGTTAGGAGAAATGTGATCAAATTTTAAAATGGATAATCAGAAATAGCTCCCATAACATTTGATCACACACCTGATGGTTGTATGGTTGTGAGAAAGTCAGCATGTGATCTGAGGAAAAGCATTCCAGGCAGATGGATCACCACGTACAAACACCTTCGGTAAGTTTTTCTGATGAGTCTCACAAACAGCATGGAGGTCACTGTGGCTGAAGCTGAGTGAATGAGGGGACAGCAGTGTGTTCAGATCCTTTAGAGTCCTCAAGCCCTTTGAAAGGAATTTTTCTCTCATTCTGAGCAAAATGGAGAGCCCTTAAAAGATTCTGAGCTGAGTGTGACACAAACTCAGTGGCCTTGCATCATAAAGGGATCCCTCTGGCTTCCAGGTTGAACATGCAATGAAGGGATGTGTGCTGGTTGCAAAGGATAGGGTTCAAGGGTGATTTCAAAAGCTGAGACCTGAACAACAGGAACAATGGAATTCAGTTCTTTCCTGAGGAAAAGCATGTTAGGAAGAAATTTTGTTTTTGAACATGTTAGTGTCCAAATTTGGTATGATTTCCAAGTAGATATGTTGAGTAGGTAGTTATATATATGTTGATTTGGTAGTCTAACAGGTATGCAGTTGGACTTCAAGGGGGTGAGGTCTGAGCTAGAAATTTATGCAACACCAACATATATATGGTCTTTAGTTTAATTCATATGGATGAATTCACTGAAGAATGAGTGGAGAAGAAGTTCAATACTGAGCCCTGGGGCAGTGCAACCTACAGAGGTCAGGGAGATGAGGGGGAGGTAAAGGAAAATGAGCAGTGAGGGAAACCAAAGAAAAACCACAGGAAAACCTGTGGCATCCTGGAAGGCAGGAGAAGAGTGTTTGAAGAGGAGAGAGGGACCAATTATGTCAAGTAAGATGAGAGCTAGGAGTAACCATTAGGCTTAACAATAAATATTTTTCCAAGTACATGTCTGTGTGGGTATGTAGGGGTGGGTATGTGAGTGTTTGGGTGAATGTATAATTAGAAATAAATAAAGCAAAATATTAATAGTAGTTGAACATTATTATTTCTAATGTAAGAATAACATGTTTTAAGTGAAACATAAAATAGAGAATTTATGGACAAATATAAGTGGTTTTCAAAAGCTAAATTTGATAAATTAATGCCAGAATATTGATTTACATTCTTTCCAACTACATGTCTTGAATACTATTTTTCTTATTGAAAAGAAAATAGCATTATGGCTAAAGTTTCTAATAGTCTGCGGAAATATGAGTTTCTTTTCTTCATCCTTCATCAAATGGCCCCATTTAGATATAAATGATAAAACAAGTTATCATGTGAGATTTATCTCACAGAACGTCTGTGTCTGTTCCATCTGTAAAACAGGACTGCTGAAGGAATTAAATGAGTTACAATATATGTGGTTTTAAGTTCTCATTGTAGAGATCTTTCATCTCTTTGGCTAAATTGACTCCTAGGTATTTTATTTATTTATTTATTTAGTTTGGACACTATTTTAAATGGGCTTGCTTTCTTGATTTCTTTTTCTGCTAGTTTGTTGTTTGAGTATAAAAATGCTATTGCTTTTTGCATGTTAATTTTATTTTCTGCAACTTTACCAAAATCATTTATCAGCTCTAAGATTTTTTTGGTAGTCTTTAGGTTTTTCTATATATAGGATCATGTCATCTGCAAACAGGGACAGTTTGACTTTGACTTTTCCAGTCTGGATGCCCTTTATTTCCTTCTCTTACCTGATTGCTCTGGTTAGTACTTCCGACACTACATTGAATGAGTGGTGATAGCAGGCATCCTTGTCTAGTTCCTGTTCTTAAGGGAAAAGCTTTCAGGATGATATTGGCAGTGTGTTTGTCATACATGGCTTTTATTATTTTGAGATACTTTCCTTCTGTACCTAATTTGCTAAGAGTCTTTATCATGAAGAGTTGTCAAATTTTGTCAAATGCTTTTTCTGTGTCTATGGAGATAATCATATGATTTTTGTACTGCTGAAAGAAGTTAAAAGGACACAAAAAGTTGGAGAGACATTCCATGTTCTTGGATTGGAAGAATTAACATTGTGAAAATGATGATCATACCACCCAAAGTGATCTACAGGTTCAATGCAATTGCTGAATAGCCAAAGTAATCCTGGGCAAAAACATAAAGCTGGAGGCATAACAATCCCTGACTTCAAACTATACTACAAATTTATAGTAAACAAAACAGCATGGTACTGGCATAAAAACAGACCTTCAGACCAATGGAACAGAATATAAAACCCAGAATCAACCCATATACTTATAGCTAACTGATCTTTGACAAAGGTAATAAGAACATACATTGGGGAAAAGATTGCCTCTTCAATAAATGTTGCTGGGAAACTGGATATTTGTATGTAGAAAAATGAAACTAGACTCATACCTCTCACCATATACCAAAATCAACTCAAAATGGATTAAAGACTTAAATATAAAATCTGAAACTATAAAACTCCTTACAGAAAACATAAGGGAAACATTTCAGGATATAGGACTGGGCAAAGACTTTATGAATATAACCCCCAAAATACAGGCAACAAAATAAAAAATAAACAAATGTGATTATATCAAAATAAAAAGCTTTCACACAGCAAAAGAAACAACAGAGCAAAAAGACAACCTACAGAATGGGAGAAAATATTCACAAACTATGCATCAGACAAGGGATTAATATTCAGAATATACAAAGAACTCAAACAACTCAACAGTAAGAAAACAAGTAACCCAATTAAAAAATTGGCAAAGGAGCTGAATAGACATTTCTCATATAAAGATACACAAATGTCCAACAGACACAAGAAAAAAATGCTCAACATCAGTCAGCATCAGGGAAATGCAAATCAAAACCACTTTGAGATATCATCTCACCCTAGTTAAACTGGTTACTATCAAAAACAGAGAATAATAAATACTGGCAAGAATGTAGAGAAAGGGGAACCCTTCTACATCATTGATGAGACTGTAAATTAGTCAAGCCATTATGGAAAATGGTATGGAGTTTCCTCAGACAACTACAGATAGAACTGCTGTATGACTTGACAATCCTATTGCTGGCTATATACCCAAAGGAAAGGAAATCGTCATGTCAGAGGAAAATCTGCGCTGCCATGTTTATTGTAGCTCTATTTACAATAGCCAACAGTTGGAATCAACCTAAAGCTGCCCATTGACAGATGACTGAATAAGGAAAATGTGGTATATATATATATATATATATATATATATATGTAATGGAATGCTATTCAGCCATAAAAAAAGAATGAAATTCTGCCATTCGCAGCAACATAGATGAACTTAGAGAAAATTATGTTAAGTGAAATAAACCAGGCACAGAAATAGAAATACCCATGTCCTCACTCATAAGTGAGAAGGAAGGAAGGAAGGAAGGAAGGAAGGAAGGAAGGAAGGAAGGAAGGAAGGAAGGGGAAAAAAAGAAAGAATCACAATAATACATTAAACTTTCCAAAAAAAAAAGAGAACAGAACTGTGGTTATTAGAGGCAGGAAAGCAGGAGGCGGAGGAGGGTTGGCAAGCAATCAGTTTAGGGTCACAAAAATTGATTATGTTTTGTAAATGCAAGTATACTAATTATCCTAATTTGATCACCGCATATTGCACACATGTATTGATATTCTATTCTGTACCCCAGAGATATATATAATCAATTAAAAATAAATAAAAAATAAATATATATATATACATATGGTTTTAAAATAGTGCCTGAAATACTTTAAGCACTGCATAAATACCACACATCATAATTATTTGTTAAAGAATTCTACAGAGCAAAACTTCAGAAGAGAAGCTACTGAGGAATAAAATTAAGAATATAGATTTTGAAGGTGAATACACCTGAGTTTGGTCACTTGCTGGCACCAAAACCTTGAGCAACTTATATAACCTCTGGCTTAATTTTGCTATCTATAAAATGGCCATAAAATATCTATTTGACCGGCGGGGGTTGTAATCTTTACAGTGTGCAGTACACTTATGTCTTGGAAGGTACACAGTGTTCCCTGGCTTTGTTTAGGAAACAAATTTATATTTGAAAACTTCTTAGGTGTTATGACATATGTCCATTTCAGCTAAAGTTTTTCCCTCTAGGTAACTCTATAGGAAAATTAATATTGTTATATTCTGTGGTAGTCAGGATTCTCCAGAAAAATGGAACCAATAGGATGTACAGCAGGTTAAGCGAGAGAGAGAGATTTATTTTAAGGAATTAACTCATGAGATTCCAAGTCTGCAAAGTAAGCCCACAGGCCGGAGATCAGGAAAGAGCTGATGCTACAGTTCAAATCCGAACGCTGTCTGCTGGCAGAATTCCGTCTTGCAGGGGAAGATGTCTTTTGTTCAATTTACAGCCTCAGGCCTCTTACATGAGGCCTACCCACATTACACAGGGCAATCTACTTTACTCAAAATCCACTAATTTTTTTTTTTTTTTTTTTTTTTTTTCCTTTTTG
>NW_007732175.1:131273-140491 GCF_000696425.1 Galeopterus variegatus
CAGGGCAATCTACTTTACTCAAAACCCATTTTTTTTTTTTTTTTTTTTTTTTGTCCTTTTTGAGACCGGCCGCACCATGCTCAGCCAGTGAGCACTGTGAGCGCACCAGACATCCCTATATAGGATCCGAACCCGCGGCGGGAGCCACACTCTCCCGAGTGCGCCACGGGCTCGGCTCAAAATCCACTAATTTAAATGTTAATCCCATCCAAAAGCACCCTCACAGAAACATCCAGAATAATGTTTGACCACATACATGGGCACAGTGGCCCAGCCAAGTTGACACATAATATTAACAGTCTCCTAATATTTGATCAGTCAGCCAGACCTGTCCGTGGTCCTCCAAAAAGGATCTCAAATCCATTCCTAATCTCCAGTCCCATTGTTATGGCCTTAGTTAAACCTGTCATGCTTTCTCACCTTTACTAATGCAACATCATTGGCTTTTTAAACTGCACATCTTTTTGCAGTTAGACTTAAGTCTGAGTGTAGAGAGCTGTTCCCAAAGAAAAACTGAGGAACAGAAACCCGGTTTTATTCAAATCACCCTTCCCATCTCTTTCCTCCTCCTCCTTCCACCTTTCCTCCTCTCTCTCAGCAGTGTGATTCAGATCACGCCTGCTTCCATGCATCAACTGCCTCTTCACCCACCCACAGAGAATGAAGCTCTGCTTGGCTTTTCCTTCCAGCTACACGTGCATGATAAGATATTCCTAAATGCTCCATAATCTTATCGTTTAGGGGCACATCTGGGACTCACTGGTTTAAAATAAAAGCAGTCTTTTGTAACATAACTACCCCTGTGCATAAATTTTATCTCTTTTACTAAGACTCTAAGTTCCCGAAGGTCAAGGGCTACGACATATTTCCCTCAGCGCTCAGCTCAGGGTCAGCCATTTAAGAGCTGCTAGTAACCTTTCGTCTGATTGGAGGAATGAAGGGCGATGGAATGGTAGGAGATAGACCAGGGCTTTGAAGCCAGATATATACACTTGTGCTCACACATACACACACAAACACATGCACACACTCACTTGCTAATTGAGGTTCTTTTACTGAACTGTTGGTTCTTGGATAAGTAACTTCACTGATCTTAGCTTCATCTACAAAATAAGAATCATAAGCATCATAAAACCTACCTGACAGGGCAGGGAAGGATTTAATATAGGCAGCCACATTTAGTCATGCAGGCCGAGTACAACTTCAAAAAGAGCCATTTCACACAGACGGGACCTGTGCCTGCCCACTGCAATCTGCTGGCCCTGTTTGAGCAAGACAATAAATATAATGCATTAGGGCTGTTCCTTGTTCATAATAGGTCCTCCTAATATGTGTGTGTGTGTGTATATATTTATATTCTTTTCTCCCTCCTTTTTTCAACAAATAGTTGAAGTCACTTGGGTATAAATGATAATATAGGTTGATATGTAGGGTATAATCAACCTACATAAAAATGTGAACATAAAAATCCAAAACTGCATGTTAAAATGGATAAAATAGGTATTATATTAGCCTTTCTCAAAAGGGTTGGAATTTTCACATTTACCATTAAATTACCCTCCTTAAAGAAAACCAGAAAGTTAATGCCACAGCAGCTTAGCGCCAGCCCATGGAACACCAGGACTGTTTGGTGTCCTATTTCACTACACTTGCTCTTAAGCAGACACAAAATAGAGGAATGTTGGAGGTGAGAAGTATGTTTCCAATCGTGTATGGGTCCATTCTGCACTGGTTTTCTCTCTTTCTCAGTCAGTGGTCTCTCCAAATCTCATTCAGGGTTTTATCTCCTTTCTGCTTCTCAAGAGTGGCATGTCCATGAGGAATCCTCATGAAGGGAACCGGTATCAACATCATTGTGACTGACACACCTTACAACAAGAAGTCTGCTCCCAGCCATGTGGCAGAGTGTCAATACTGGGATGAAATTAGACTCCACTTTATTTATTTATTTAGGCAGCTGGCAGGTACAGGGACCTTGGTGTTACCAGCACCATGCTCTAGCCAACTGAGCTAACCAGCCAGCCCTAAAGTATATTAAAGAAGATGACCCCAACAAATGCCAAACAGTATGCAGCTCCATAAAATATGAAAGTATAAAAAAGTAACAATCGCTATGTTTTCTACTGTTCTTTAGAATGGCTATATTCTGAAATTCCTTTCAATCATTGTTTCTAATCTAATAATGTTTTTAATTTACCAAAGAAGGAATAGGAGAAAAAGTATTCAAATGGAAAACAGGATGAGCAAAGTGAATTAAAAAATTGGTAAATGCAGGTCAGGACACAATCAACTTTTTTCTGCAAACTGCCCAGCCAGTGGAACCACTCAGATGAAATTAATTTGGTTACAGGTCAGTAAAGTAAAGACAGAACCTTTTGATCAATACATAGGCCCTTTAAAATTACTGGTTTGAAACTCAGTACTGTATTCAGGAAAGGAGCTGGATAAATGCGGGGTGGTGGGGAAGGCCTGCTGGTGGCAGTCAGTGAGTAGAAGGCTATGCTACCTAAGAGCACATGAGGATAGAGTTTCCATATCACGAGTTTTAACATGATAAAAAATGGTCATTCAATTAAAGTAAGATTAAAATATAAAGTTTCGTGCATTTGAAAGACCTGAACATTTAGGTGCACTATTAAGATTTCTGATTTTCAATAATATTCCTTTTGTCACCACTGCTCGAGGTGTCAATTCCAAGTCTGACATTTACCCCAAGAAAGGGAAAGCTAATAAAACCCTGTATGAAAAAGGTCAACAAAATCCATTAAGACCTTCTGGTTTCTAGAAGTCAACAAAATCCATTAAGATCTTCTGGTTTCTAGAAATTTACTAGATTTTTACAGAATATCTAATTATTTCATTCAAAAAAATTGGTAGATCTACTATGTGAAGCCACGGATTTTTTTTTTTTTTTTCCTTAGGCTCTACTATGATTTAGACTGGCTTTTTTTATCAGGCAGAATTCATAAAAACCCTTAAGGACACTGTCCATTATGAAGGTAGTAAGTAAAGCAACATTGCTGTGTGTGTGTTTGTATGTGAGTGTTTTGCACACAAGTATCAAGAAACAATGTTTTTATGTTTCTGTGATCAATGTCTCTATGTTTCTATTAGAATGAGAAAGGCCAGCACAAAAAGCGCAGGCTCTGCAAGCAGCAGACAGAAATACTAAACTAAGCATGAAAGGAAATAAGGCCTGTGAAAGCATTTTGAGAACACAGAGTATTCTCAAAATGTGAGGAAGTAACAGTATTGTGTTATTAATTTTCGTGCTTTTATAAATAACCAGAAGAAAGCAAACATATGTCTTTTGTATTCAGAGATCAGTTGGTTGTTCACATATTTTTCTTAATAATAATGACATTGTTAATGACATTATGAATGACATAATTAGTATGTCAAAAAATAATGATAATAATGGCATAATTAATGACCTTATGAAAAGGCATTTTTAATGAATACTTCTGTTCAAATCCTGAGGCTTTATTCATTTGCTACTTTTTATAGTGGAAAAGATAATTAAATGGTCTTGTTTGTGCCTATTAGATTCATTTTCAGTGATAGACCAGTATCTGGTATTTTTAAAAGGCTATGCACATACCTGTAGACAATACTGAAAGAACTACATATGACTTTGTGAATTACTCCAAAGTACACTATGTTACTTCATAAAGCAATTGTGTGATGACAAACTGAGGTCATAGTTCCCAAATCATTCCTGGCATTTAGTAATTTACCAATACATTAGCATTCAGATGCTGTGAATGGTAACAATAAAGAGATCACATAGGCATGAAGAAATGTTCTAGGCCAATGAGTGGTTCACAACTGGGGCAATTTTGACACACACACACCCCTGTGGGGTATTTGGCAATCTCTGGAGATATTTTTTATTGTCACATCTAACTGGGGCAGGTACTAGTGGCATCTAGTAGAGAAAGGCTGGAGAATGCTGGTAACTATCCTACACACATCATATACAGGACAATCCACACAATAAAGAACTAGTCAATGTGCCTAGGTTGAGAAACACTGCGGTAGGCCAGTGCTTCCACTGTGGCTCATGGACCAGCTGCAGATCGCCCCAAACCATGTTTATCACACGATAAGGAGCTTGCACCAGAATGTGAATCAGCTATGTCACAGAGTAGTTCAGCTGACGTTTTTTATAATTAGACTTTCAGGGAAAAAAACAATGTATTGATTTACCATCCTGGTGCAAGCTCTTTCTCTGCTGCATGAGTGGCCCTTGGAGAAGTATCACTTTAGGCCAAAAGTTTCCAGTAGCTTCCCTGGATGGTCTCTGCTCACTCCCGTAGCTCAGCCCTGATTTTTCAGAAAAATAGTTCCCTGGGCCCATAGCAAACCACTTTCCTTGTCACAGAGAAGGGCTTTTCCAATCCTCACTTTCTTTTCTGTACTACATCTAAGAAAACAAAGGTTTCAAGTAGACTTAGACTTAGTACACCTGATACTACATTTTGCCAGGACTACTTCTCTTTCAAGTAATTTTTGATTTGTATGACTTTTTAAAAATATCTGCATGATTTTTGCATTTTAGAAGTGCACACATTTTACTCAGTCTCACCATGGAAAAGACAAAGAAAATTTAATTATTTTCTCTTAAGTCACCCATAATTATTCTACAGATTTCTTGAATAAATCCTTTTGTCACCACTGCTCGAGGTGTCAATTCCAAGTCTGACATTTACCCCAAGAAAGGGAAAGCTAATAAAACCCTGTATGAAAAA
The DNA here is from genome assembly GCF_000696425.1 of Galeopterus variegatus. Classification (NCBI taxonomy): domain Eukaryota; kingdom Metazoa; phylum Chordata; class Mammalia; order Dermoptera; family Cynocephalidae; genus Galeopterus; species Galeopterus variegatus. The sequence goes on from NW_007732175.1 coordinate 136,025, forward strand.
GGTCAACAAAATCCATTAAGACCTTCTGGTTTCTAGAAGTCAACAAAATCCATTAAGATCTTCTGGTTTCTAGAAATTTACTAGATTTTTACAGAATATCTAATTATTTCATTCAAAAAAATTGGTAGATCTACTATGTGAAGCCACGGATTTTTTCTTTTTTTCCTTAGGCTCTACTATGATTTAGACTGGCTTTTTTTATCAGGCAGAATTCATAAAAACCCTTAAGGACACTGTCCATTATGAAGGTAGTAAGTAAAGCAACATTGCTGTGTGTGTGTTTGTATGTGAGTGTTTTGCACACAAGTATCAAGAAACAATGTTGTTATGTTTCTGTGATCTATGTCTCTATGTTTCTATTAGAATGAGAAAGGCCAGCACAAAAAGCGCAGGCTCTGCAAGCAGCAGACAGAAATACTAAACTAAGCATGAAAGGAAATAAGGCCTGTGAAAGCATTTTGAGAACACAGAGTATTCTCAAAATGTGAGGAAGTAACAGTATTGTGTTATTAATTTTCGTGCTTTTATAAATAACCAGAAGAAAGCAAACATATGTCTTTTGTATTCAGAGATCAGTTGGTTGTTCACATATTTTTCTTAATAATAATGACATTGTTAATGACATTATGAATGACATAATTAGTATGTCAAAAAATAATGATAATAATGGCATAATTAATGACCTTATGAAAAGGCATTTTTAATGAATACTTCTGTTCAAATCCTGAGGCTTTATTCATTTGCTACTTTTTATAGTGGAAAAGATAATTAAATGGTCTTGTTTGTGCCTATTAGATTCATTTTCAGTGATAGACCAGTATCTGGTATTTTTAAAAGGCTATGCACATACCTGTAGACAATACTGAAAGAACTACATATGACTTTGTGAATTACTCCAAAGTACACTATGTTACTTCATAAAGCAATTGTGTGATGACAAACTGAGGTCATAGTTCCCAAATCATTCCTGGCATTTAGTAATTTACCAATACATTAGCATTCAGATGCTGTGAATGGTAACAATAAAGAGATCACATAGGCATGAAGAAATGTTCTAGGCCAATGAGTGGTTCACAACTGGGGCAATTTTGACACACACACACCCCTGTGGGGTATTTGGCAATCTCTGGAGATATTTTTTATTGTCACATCTAACTGGGGCAGGTACTAGTGGCATCTAGTAGAGAAAGGCTGGAGAATGCTGGTAACTATCCTACACACATCATATACAGGACAATCCACACAATAAAGAACTAGTCAATGTGCCTAGGTTGAGAAACACTGCGGTAGGCCAGTGCTTCCACTGTGGCTCATGGACCAGCTGCAGATCGCCCCAAACCATGTTTATCACACGATAAGGAGCTTGCACCAGAATGTGAATCAGCTATGTCACAGAGTAGTTCAGCTGACGTTTTTTATAATTAGACTTTCAGGGAAAAAAACAATGTATTGATTTACCATCCTGGTGCAAGCTCTTTCTCTGCTGCATGAGTGGCCCTTGGAGAAGTATCACTTTAGGCCAAAAGTTTCCAGTAGCTTCCCTGGATGGTCTCTGCTCACTCCCGTAGCTCAGCCCTGATTTTTCAGAAAAATAGTTCCCTGGGCCCATAGCAAACCACTTTCCTTGTCACAGAGAAGGGCTTTTCCAATCCTCACTTTCTTTTCTGTACTACATCTAAGAAAACAAAGGTTTCAAGTAGACTTAGACTTAGTACACCTGATACTACATTTTGCCAGGACTACTTCTCTTTCAAGTAATTTTTGATTTGTATGACTTTTTAAAAATATCTGCATGATTTTTGCATTTTAGAAGTGCACACATTTTACTCAGTCTCACCATGGAAAAGACAAAGAAAATTTAATTATTTTCTCTTAAGTCACCCATAATTATTCTACAGATTTCTTGAATAAATCCTTTTGTCACCACTGCTCGAGGTGTCAATTCCAAGTCTGACATTTACCCCAAGAAAGGGAAAGCTAATAAAACCCTGTATGAAAAAGGTCAACAAAATCCATTAAGACCTTCTGGTTTCTAGAAGTCAACAAAATCCATTAAGATCTTCTGGTTTCTAGAAATTTACTAGATTTTTACAGAATATCTAATTATTTCATTCAAAAAAATTGGTAGATCTACTATGTGAAGCCACGGATTTTTTCTTTTTTTCCTTAGGCTCTACTATGATTTAGACTGGCTTTTTTTATCAGGCAGAATTCATAAAAACCCTTAAGGACACTGTCCATTATGAAGGTAGTAAGTAAAGCAACATTGCTGTGTGTGTGTTTGTATGTGAGTGTTTTGCACACAAGTATCAAGAAACAATGTTGTTATGTTTCTGTGATCTATGTCTCTATGTTTCTATTAGAATGAGAAAGGCCAGCACAAAAAGCGCAGGCTCTGCAAGCAGCAGACAGAAATACTAAACTAAGCATGAAAGGAAATAAGGCCTGTGAAAGCATTTTGAGAACACAGAGTATTCTCAAAATGTGAGGAAGTAACAGTATTGTGTTATTAATTTTCGTGCTTTTATAAATAACCAGAAGAAAGCAAACATATGTCTTTTGTATTCAGAGATCAGTTGGTTGTTCACATATTTTTCTTAATAATAATGACATTGTTAATGACATTATGAATGACATAATTAGTATGTCAAAAAATAATGATAATAATGGCATAATTATTTTGAACAGCTTCAAAAGGAGTTACCCTTGTGTGTAATTGCTTAATAAAATATATATTAAAATTATAGTTGAACTCAGTTTAGTAGAGAAACTAGTAGCCAAATTAGCCCTTTCTGCTTACATAAAAGGAAACATATTCAAAATGGATCAGGCCTGTTTGCATACCTGAATCTCAGAACCAAGCATGAATTTTCAAAATGCAGGCCGAGTAAAATAACATTTTAAAGTCAGAAAAACCTGATTTTTAATCCTTGTTTTGTCTTTTATTTACCTGGGTGACCTAGAACCGATTACAATACTCCTTTAAGTCTCAGTGTTCTCATTTATTGAATGGAGAAAATGACGCCTTCCTAACTTTGTGCTGGAGGTTAATTAAAGCAATGTACATAATGCACATAGCCCCACAGGCACACAAAATCAAAAAAAAAAAAAACCCAACTTTCTTCTTTTCTCCTTTCTTTATTACTACCAGAACACCTTGCTGTGAAGAAGATTTGACAACTTCTAAATGAAACTGGAAAATCGGAATAGTATATTTGACTCAGAAGTGTGGGTCAATGACAGCAGTTAGCCAAATCCATAGATACAAGATATATTTTATGTAATATATGATTATTATAAATAAGCAGAATTGGTCAACAAGGTTTTTTCCTCTGGAACACCAGAATAACACTGAAAATGAAAAACTTCTTCCAAATCAATATAAGCAAAAATAAAAATGGCTGTCCACATTAATTTTTCATCAAACTGATTGAGGATATGGACAGCCATGTAGGATCTGAATAGCCCAATTCAATTCATGCGTCTTTACTAGTAAAGANTTTTTTCATGTGTCTGTTGGCCATTCATATATCTTCCTTTGAGAAATGCCTGTTCAACTCTTTTGCCCATTTTTTAATTGTGATACTTGTTTTTTTGCTATTAGGTTGTTTGAGTTCCTTTTATTTTCTGGATATTAATCCTTTTGTCAGATGTATATTTTGCAAATATTTTCTCCCACTCTGTTCATTGTCTCTTTGCTCTGTTAATTGTTTCTTTTTCTGTGCAGAAGCTTTTTAGTTTGATAGTCCCACTTGTTTATTTTTCCTTTGGTTGCCTGTTCTTCTGGGATCATATTCATAAAGTCTGTGCCCAATCCTACTTCCCAAAGTGTTTCCCCNAAAGACAGCAGATGAGCACCAACTGGTGGGCCATTATGAGAGAAAAATAAGAGAGGAATGCCTATTTTAGAGTTTATATACATTTGAAAATCCAAACTGAATGAAATACAATATACCATGTTGCTACTACAACAGTTACCACCACCACTACATAGCATACCTAGACACAACACACAGATTTTGGAAGGGAATATAAGAAAAGTATAATGTAAGAAATATAAGAAAAGGGAGTATAAGCCTTTGAAAGTAAAAGGTTTCTGAGTGCCAAATAGAATACCATAAAGCTATTCATTTACTAAATGGTATCCTGGTGACTTGAAAAATTAATACAGTTTTTAAGAAGTCTAAAAACAGGAAAACCCTAGGAAACTTTAAAGGACAGTTTCCTCTTAGAGACCATGGGTCTGTGTATGTGTCTATGCATGTGTATACATGTTCTTCACTTTTTTGTTACCATGATTGATTTACCAGCTCTTAATGAGAAGTGGATGTCATAAGTCACCTAGTTGTGAAAGCTTTTAAATTTATACAGACAGCAATAAACATGGGAGTACAGGTTACCCTTCAACATGATGATTTCCATTCCTCTGGGTATATACCCAGCAGTGGAATAGCTGAGTCATATGGT
>NW_007732175.1:141243-144271 GCF_000696425.1 Galeopterus variegatus
GTTCTTCTGGGATCATATTCATAAAGTCTGTGCCCAATCCTACTTCCCAAAGTGTTTCCCCTATGTTATATTTAAGGAGTTTTATTGTTTCAGGACATATATTTAATTCTTTAATCCATTTTGAGTTGATTTTGGTATATGGCAAGAGACATGGGTCTAGTTTCATTCTTCTACATATGAATGTCCAGTTTTCCCAGCACCATTTACTGAAGAGGAAGTCTCTTCCCCACTGTGTAGTCTTGGTGCTTTTGTTGAAAATCAGATGGCTGTAAGTGTATAGGTTGATTTCTGAGTTCTCTATTCTGTTCCATTGGTCCGTGACCAAACCATGCTGTTTTGGTCACTATGGCTTTGTAGTATAGTTTAAAGTCACGTAGTGTTGTGCCTCCGGCTTTATTTTTTATTTTATTTTATTTATTTATTTTTTTTGCTCAGGATTGCTTTGCCTGTTCAAACCAGCCTAAGTGCCTATCTTTGGCTGAGTGAATAAGGGAATTGTGGTGTATCTACACAATGGAATACTACTCTGCTATAAAAAAAAGTGAAATACTAACATTCACAGCAACATTAATGGACTTAGAGAAAATTATATTAAGTGAAATAAGCCAAGCACAGAAAGTGAAATACTGCATATTCTCAGTTATTTGTTGGAGCTAATAAAAATAAATAAATATAATAAATAAACAAATAAATGGGGTGGGGGAGGAAGACACAACAATCACAACAATTTCTTGAACTTGTTAAGACAAGTGAACAGATATGATGTTGATGGAGGTAGCAGGGAGAGGGAGGGAGGACAAGGAGGAATTGGTAAAGAGACATGAAAATCAAGTACACTATATATTGACAAATTAAAATAAAAAATAAATGTATACTTGTACATACATAGTTTCAAGATTACAGATGTAAACAACATTGCTAGAGTATAATATTAAGAATCTTTACATCTACTAAAAACTAACTAGCTATAGAATGACTTGTTTTATATCCATGTAGATCTATTTAAGTTTTGGATGGAAAGAATATAATTCAGCAGCTACTGAATAGCTACAGCTCTCTGGGGCAGATACTTAAAGAGAATCTATTTCCCCATAATGGTGATTCATGACATTAACAAAAAGGAGGCTGTTTAAATTCTAATTTTTTGGTTAAATGCACATTTACTAGTTTATATACTGTTATACCATAATGGCAAAATTAAACAAATATACACAAAGATAGTTCTTAACCTCTAACACTCATCTGGAAATATGTAAAAACAGTCACATGTCAGAGGACTTCCATATGTGCTTCTGAAGTCAACATGCCAGGCTTATGCTGAGTAATACAAAGTGGGCCATGAGAATCAGAATCTTGAGAATTTAACAGTCAGATGATCATTTTGAGGAACACCATCTTTCTATTGCTGCTGCAGATTCAAAGTTTCAGGAATAAGAGAATCTTCTCTAAAAGAAGAATTTCCACACAACTAAGGCAATCTTATTTGCAAAGTGTTTCAAAATTAGTTACTGAGTGAAACACTCTCCAATTTGTATTAAATTTGAATTATAACACTATTGTGGGCAAATGGCCAGAATTCTCTCCTTTGAACAGCTTCAAAAGGAGTTACCCTTGTGTGTAATTGCTTAATAATATATATATTAAAATTATAGTTGAACTCAGTTTAGTGGAGAAACTAGTAGCCAAATTAGCCCTTTCTGCTTTCTTAAAAGGAAACATATTCAAAATGGATCAGGCCTGTCTGCATACCTGAATCTCAGAACCAAGCATGAATTTTCAAAATGCAGGCCCAGTAAAATAACATTTTAAAGTCAGAAAAACCAGTTTTAATCCTTGTTTTGTCTTTTATTTACCTGGGTGACCTAGAACCAATTACAATACTCCTTTGAGTCTCAGTGTTCTCATTTGTTGAATGGAGAAAATGACGCCTTCCTAACTTTGTGCTGGAGGTTAATTAAAGCAATGTACATAATGCACATAGCCCCATAGGCACACAAAATCCAAAAAAAAAAACCCAACTTTCTTCTTTTCTCCTTTCTTTATTACTACCAGAACACCTTGCTGTGAAGAAGATTTGACAACTTCTAAATGAAACTGGAAAATCGGAATAGTATATTTGACTCAGAAGTGTGGGTCAAAGACAGCAGTTAGCCAAATCCATAGATACAAGATATATTTTATGTAATATATGATTATTATAAATAAGCAGAATTGGTCAACAAGGTTTTTTCCTCTGGAACACCAGAATAACACTGAAAATGAAAAACTTCTTCCAAATCAATATAAGCAAAAATAAAAATGGCTGTCCACATTAATTTTTCATCAAACTGATTGAGGGTATGGACAGCCATGTAGGATCTGAATAGCCCAATTCAATTCATCCGTCTTTACTAGTAAAGAACCAGAAAAGTACTTTACCTGTCACTGCCAGCCAATTTCAATCAGGATATTACTTCCACTTATTCTACATGTCTAGTCTGACGTAGTTATATGAGTTTTTTTTAATCCTTTTTTATTTAAGGTGTGGGGGGAGGAAAGAACGTTTTAAGAACTCAGCTTGGTGCTATACTTTCCAAGGTAATGATTCTTCCTTCTTATGGAATTAGAATTGCCTACCACTTTATACTCTAAATGTTGCATGTCACCATAGGAATGGCAGAAGGAAATATTAATTTTTTCTCCTTTCTGTTTCTATGTTCAGGCACTATAAAAATGCATTCAGTAATAGAGATAAATAAAAAGGATAAGACAGTTGGAAAAATGGAAGGATACTTCTAAATTCCTTTGTGAATTTAAAACGTTATGGCATAAATGTCCCTTATTAGTCAATAATAACATTTGAAAAGATTCCGACCCAAGATAGTCATGTATTTTATTTTCAGAACATCTTTCTTGATAATCTGCTCCACAATGTTAACCCTTGGAAACCCCAGACTTGGAAGAAAAGGCAAAGGTAAAGAGAAGGGGGGCAGAAAATGAAAGAGGAAGAAAATACCTACAAAGGTATGAGTAATCCTTTGAAGCAGCT
>NW_007732175.1:144683-145907 GCF_000696425.1 Galeopterus variegatus
GGCAGAAAATGAAAGAGGAAGAAAATACCTACAAAGGTATGAGTAATCCTTTGAAGCAGCTCCTCTCAGCATGAAAACCAGGAAAGAGGAAACAAACTTTCTAATATATTAAAATTAGAGTTTCTGCAGAAATAACAGGAATCTTAATACAGAGAGGAAGTTTTTCAGCTTTCAAAAGCCATATGGAAGCCATCACCTGATTTCAATCTTCAGCTTTCCTCAACATCTTCCTGTGGAAAGACCATACCAGGTGTCATAGAGTGGGTTAAAACTATGTCATCATTTTTGTGTGTATGTGACCAGGCATGACAGAATCATTAAGGCTTTACAATTCTAGAACACATTTAACAGTAGGTTGTCTCACATTCTTTGTCAGTTCAAATGAATGCTGTGAGTAGATAAACACATTAAATGGCTGTCATTAGATTCATCCAAATCAATACATTATATGGTCTTTTACATGATAGTGCACCAAACAGCACTCACTCTACTTATCATTATCCCTAATAAGGCACTGCCTTATGCAGTGCAGCTGGAGTGGTAGGGATAATGAAGTTGTATTAAGCATTTTTCCAAGACTGTATTGCCAGCATCATTAGGGCCTTGCTAAATAGAAGAATTGTGTTGCTTAGTAACACAAATATTGCAATGGAGGTGGTAGAAGCCTATTTTTCTTTTTCTGAAATCATGACTCCCTAATTTCCTTTTAGTCCTGCAAGAACAGAGTTCTGATTAGTGATGTGGCTCCTTTCTGACAATGTGATCAGCCTATCTTTTGTATACCAGCAAGGTACAAACCAAACCTCATTTGTGTTAGAAATCTTTGTCTGAAACAGATTCTACTCTTTTATGTTTTTATCGACCTCTCCACTAGAACTGAAAGCAGTATTATCATGATACCACAATCCAGGTTTAATTGTATAGAAACCTTCTCTAAATGGGGATTGAGTTTCTGAAATGAGACTTGTATATAACCTGAAATAAATAGTGATAGGTACATATGAAAAATAAATAGCAATGGCAAGGAAATACCTCCAAATAAGCATTTACAAAGCATGGACATAGTTGTACAAAACTTCAGGATTTTTTTAAGTTTTAAAGACAATCATTCAGAGAAAAAGAAACCCTCCTACACTGTTGGTGGGACTGCAAAATGGTGCAGACTTTATGGAAAATAGTATGGAGGTTCCTCAAACAATTGCAGATAGATCTACCATATGACCC
>NW_007732175.1:146852-152759 GCF_000696425.1 Galeopterus variegatus
TTGCAGATAGATCTACCATATGACCCAGCTATCCCACTGCCGGGAATATACCCAGAGGAATAGAAATCATCAAGTCAAAGGTAAACCTGTAGTCCCACATTTATTGCAGTGCTATTTACAATAGCTGAGAGTTGGAAACAACCTATCAATGCCTATGAATGCCCATCATCGGATGAGTGGATAAGGAAAATGTGGTGTATCTACACAATGGAATACTACTCTGTTAGAAAAAAAAAAAAATGAAATACTACCATTCACAGCAACATGGACGGATTTAGAGAAAATTATATTAAGTGAAATAAACCAGGCACAGAAAGAGAAATGCCTCATGTTCTCACTTATTTGTGGGAGCTAATAAAAGTAAATAAATAAATATACGAATAAATAAACGGGGCTGGGGCAAAGAAGACACAACAATCACAACAATTCCTTGAACTTGTCAAGGGAACAGATATGATATTGATGGGGGAGGGGCGAGAGGGAGAGAAGAAAAGGAGGAATTGGTAAAGGGACATGAAAATCAACTACATTGTATATTGATAAATTTTTTTAAAAATGAAGACAAACATTGAAGTATGTCCCTTGACACTACTGAGACACCTCTGTGCTTTCATAAAACTTGGATGGTGCGCTTGCTTTCTCTTTCTACTTCTTTCTTTCTCTTGGAAACATTTTGATAAAATATGTGTGTGTGTGTGTGTGTGTGTGTGTGTGTGTGTGTGTGTGTGTGTGTGTGTGAATATACACAGGAAATGCAAATAAAGATTGAAGAGATCAAAAACCATATATAAGAACAGAAAAAATTATGTTTGCCTATGTCGTAACTACAATTGAATGCTAAAATTGGCTCTGGTTTTCTGGTCTGCCAAGGCAAGAATAAAGTATCACTGTGCTTTGAATAAATCTTAAACAAATTTGTGAGAAAATAAAAACTTATCCCAGGACTAAAAGGAGAAATTTAGCAAAAATGTTGAAGAGTTGGCACGTGCTTTGGTTGTATTTGTTTTTATTGCTGCCATAACAAATTACCACACACAAAACAAATTTATTATCTTTCAGTTCTGTAGGTTAGAACCAGACACAGGTATCACTAGGCTAAAATCAAGTTGTCAGCAAAGCTATGTTACTTTTGGAGCCTCAAGAGGACAATCCATTTTCTTCCCTTTTCCAGCTTCTAGAAGCTACCCACATTCTTTGACTCGTGTCTCTCATACTCCACGGGCAAAGCCAACAAAGTTGCATCTTTCTGATGATCCTTCCAAAGTCATATTGCCCTCTCTCCACAGCCAGAAAAGGTTGTCTTTTTTTCAGGGTCCTCGTGGTTAGGTCAGAACCACATGGACAATCCAAGATAATTGCTCCCATCTCAATGTACTTAATTTAACTATGTAAATAACATATTAACCAGTGATGGAGATAAGAATATAGACATATTTGGGGTGCATTATTCAACCAACCAGAGTGTAGCATTAAAAACAAAAACAAAAACAGAGGAACTCAAATCTCAGACCTGGGTTTGAATACTGCCTCCCACAATTACTAGCTATGTGGCCTTGGGAAATTTACTTAACCTCATGAGCCTCTGTTTCCTTTTCTAATAATAAGAAATCATAAGGAAATCATAATATGGAACCTAAAATGTTGTTGTGTGAAATGGATATGTCAAATAATTAGCACATAACTCAGTTAATCATGGGTATTATTGTTGCTGAACTTTATCAAGTCTTAATAGAAGCCAATAGTATGAAATTGAATTTCCTTCTAAGACCTAAGTTTATAAAGTCCTAGTACATTTTTTTTCTGATTATTTGATTTGACAGCAGGAGAGAACTTTTAAAGCTCCTTGAAGAATGGAGGGCCAATGTGCATCAGCTCCTTCTCTTAAATACCCATTGCCTCAACCACATTTTTTGGCAGATGCTGAATAACAATCAATATTTAACATTCAGCTCCCTGATAGATACCCAATGTGTAGGAATTATGTATTATTGACAGTAGAAAAATCCCTTTACTTTAGATATCAAAGAGTGATGTGGTAGGTTTAATAATCCACTTGTGAAAAATAAGTAGCCTGACAAATTTTCTTCTAGAAAGAGAATATTTCTTGAACCACAAAAATACCTGTGAATGGGTCCAGATAGTCACTCAACAAACTCTGGGTCTGGAAAAATGCCAGAACAAGCAACCATTTGAAACACTGGACTGAACCACGTTAAGGTCATATATCCATGTGGGTGCAATTTGCAATCTCTTCAAGAGGTGAGTGGTACCCCTCCTAATCTCTTAACGACACACTATTGCTCAAACCTATTCACCCTATGAAATCAATTACTTTCAATACTATTTAGAAATGACTTTCAATTTGATTTCTTCCTCTCGAAATTCCCCACCCACATTATCACTCCTTTTTTTCAAGCCATCAGTCTCTATTACCCTAGGTATCATTCGGAATTTATTCAAACCCAAGCAACAGAAAATCTAATCAATAGTGATCAACACACACTGTACACAAATACTAATAGTCAACTCTGTACCCCATATGTATATATGTATAAATACGTATAATCAAAAATAATTGTTTAAAAAATTAAATTAAAAAATAGTGAAAAAACAACATAGGCTTTATTTTCCTCATGTAGCATAAAATCTGGAGGTGAGAAAGTTCCAAACTACTGAGGAGTCAAGGATTTTCAAAGACCGAGAGTCATCTAACTTCCTTGCTCTTCCATCCTTATTGGATGCTTTTCTTCTTCATAATTACAAGTTGGTAGCCACACCTACATTTATTACATCTACATTTCAGGCAGGAAGAAGAGTAAGGACAAAGGGTCAAGGAGAAAGAGCCTGAAGAAACATGACAGTCAACAGTGTTCCCCTTTTAAGCAATGTTCCCAGAATCTTCATCTAGTGACTACCACTAATATATCATTGGTCACAACTGTGTTTATGGCAGCCTGAGAAGTAGAGTATTAATAGCTGGGCATATTGCTGCTCCCAACAAAATCAGAATCTGTTACTAGGAAATAGGAGTACCTGCTGCACCTGGTCTACTGCTATACTGTAGACTCCCAATTCATCAACCTGACATCAGTGATCTATGCACTCTGTTTAACCCTTCCCACTGCCATTAGATTGATCTGCCTAAGAAATAAAACCAAACTTAAGATGAGCCTTAGCTCTCCTTTGCCCAGTGCATATGTCCCAAGATCATTATCATAGCATGTTAAGACCTATCATAATTTTATTCATTTATTTCCCCAGATTTGTCTTCTATCTTTCCAATTCATTTGCCCTACATTTCAGCCATCCTATACTTATCACTGTTCTAATAAAACTTGCTTCCCTGTTTCTGTGGCTTTGCCTCTAGAATGTCCTTCCTCTTCTGTTTTTCTGGACAACATCCCATTGTTATTTTAGGACCCAACAATGAATGACACTACCTTTGTGAAGTCTCTCCCACTTAGCCCCAGCAGAGTTTGTTGAGCTCTCTCTGTGTGCTGATCAACTGTGTTGTGCTTCTGTTTCTAAGTGCCTTCCATCTCCATAGTCTGAGATTCCTCAAATTAAGGTTTCCTATATATTTCCTGACACAAATTAAGCTCTCAATACATCAATGTAATAATTAATTTTTTTAATTCAGCTTTATATTTTGGGGGGGTACAGTGTTTTGATATATGCACATCTTGCACAATGATTCACTTAGGGTAGATAGCATAGTTTTGTTCCCATTAGTTCACCCTTTATCTTCTCTCCCACCTCCTCCCCTCCCAGATTTTGCTAATCATTATTCTATCTTCTACTTTTTTTAAAACATACAAAGATTAATATCTTTATTGCAAAAAGAACTCTTGAAAACTGAATTAGAAAAATCTAAGTTGAAATTTGGTGAGGGACATGAGCAGATAAGTCAAGCACCCAAAGAAATACATACGGCTAATCATTATTCTATCTTCTACTTTTTTTAAAACATACAAAGATTAATATCTTTATTGCATAAAGAACTCTTGAAAACTGAATTAGAAAAATCTAAGTTGAAATTTGGTGAGGGACATGAGCAGATAAGTCAAGCACCCAAAGAAATACATACGGTTAATATGTATCTTCTAGGATCTGGTTAAGGGTGGGGGCAGTGCTGTCCTGGCCTCCATCTCTCAGGATCCCAGGCATGTGGCTGGCTTCATGGTTGGTCTAGATGTGTAGGGGTGGTGGCAGGGGTGGCAGAGGCAGGGCTAGGACCCACAGCCCCAGTCTCCAAGGATCCCCTGTGCATCAGTCTGGCTTCTGTTGCTTGCATTTTCGGAGGCTGGGAAGTCCAAAGTCCAGAGAACACATCTGATGAGGGCCTGGGGCCTTGCTGATTGTGGAGACACATCTGTGAGCCAGGGGTCTTACACTGCAAGATAGTGGAAGCAGAGAGAGACTAACCTTTCATGTGCTCTTCTTTTAAAACGCTCTAACTAAATAAATGAATTAAGAAGGAGAGATATTGAAGTAGTTAGTCAAGGACTAAAGAATCAGACAGCTTTCCTATGTCAAAATACGGCAACAGGCCAGAAATTCAGAAAAAAAGGTAGAAATGAATCAGAATCTTAAGAAAAAATAAATAAATAGGAGATCAAGGACTTAGACAAGGAATCTGCAATTAAGGAATCAAAATGTGAAATCCTGGAACGTGGGCAGCAAGGATAAGAGCAAGAAAGGAGCTTAAACATTACCAGAGCATGAATGACGTGTTGGCTAAGCTTTCCCTCTCCCAGGACACCTAGATATAATTGACTCAAACTTTTAATGTTTTTAATTTTCACATTCTATGGAAGTCCTAATCTCTCCCAATACCCTCAAATTTCTGACTTTTTCCTGAAGAATTTCCCTATCTCCAAGTTTCTGTATGAACTGAGTTAGTTTGAGTCATGGATTATTTCTCTATTCCTTATAGAAACTCAGGCATAACTCTCATCCCCTCTCTCTGTTCTTCAGAAACCCCACTTAACAAGAAATTTGCATGTATGGTAGACACTACAGAATATCTATGGATATTAATATAGATTTTAATTACAGGAAATAAAGCACCTACCGACTGAGTAATATCAGCACCATGCTCTCCCAAGTGAGCTAACCAGCCAGCACCAACTGAATATTAAATACCCCCGGTTCTAAGTCTTTTGGCTCTTCACCCCACACCCAAACTTTTTCATTTTCTACTGCACCTCAAGCATCATACAATCTTCTAGTTTTAGAAATCCAAATTTCCCTTAGCACACCAGGTAGAACAGTCCTACTCCTAAACTTACCTCTAAGTCCATTTTGCTTATCTAAATGCAAAAAGGATCTCATTCTCAACAGATCTAATGGGCTTTTAATATAACTGGAGCCACTCTCTATCAAAGATGGTCAAGACTATAAACAATAAAATTTTTTCTACTTAGGCTGAAATCTTTTAGAGACTTTAGCTTAAGATAAATGTAGGCAAAGATAAAATGTGGGCAAAGGTTAAGATTAGGTGTGGAAAGGTTCGGGATAAGCTTAGAGTTTCTTGACAAATGTTCTAATGATCTTGAGCTCTGTTTTAAAGAGGTCTGAATTTGATTGATGAACGATAAGCATCAATTTCCTCATTAGTGAAAAAAATATTTATTTATTCATTCTATTAATATTTATTTTGCTTCTACCATGTGCCACATAATAGCCTAAGCATGTAGGTACATGCTGATGAACAAGAAAAATAAAATGCTTACTTGGATAAAGTAGGGATGACAATTGTACCTACCCTATAGGGTTGTTGTGAGCACTAAATTATGAAATGCATAAAAACTCCTTAAAATACTGTCTGGAATATTGTAGAAGTTCAGTGATGATGATGATAATGATAACAATTATGATTATTATTGTTATATCAAAATATTATAT
>NW_007732175.1:153370-155678 GCF_000696425.1 Galeopterus variegatus
TTGTCAGAAAATTTTCTCATCTTGTATTTAAGGTTCCTATTCTATCTGTAATAGCCCTTGCTTCTGTGATCTTACCCAGCATGTCAAGCAATCGTCAAATGTCAGATCATTTTCATCAGTGATCATTTTTCAGCATCTCATCGGCATCTATTTGGTGCAATCGTTCCCCAAGAGAGAACAACTTTCAATAATCAAGTATTTGCAACTCTGTCAAAAGAGAAAGGAATTCTACTGGCCTAAAGATTAAAAACTTGATAAACTGGAAAATTATAAAACATATATAAAATGAGTTTAAAAGTGTTTAAATCACAAAGAATACTTATCTACCTCAATAGTAAAGTTCTTATCTTTCAGTGTCATTTTGTGTCAGTGTAATTTATGACTCTTCACACAAGCTCTCCATGCTCCCACAGAAAAACTGTCCCCTCCACTGTTTCAAGAAACAACCTGTAGTAATCCACAGGTCTCTTTTATCTAAATTAGTCTCCAAAAAAATCATATAGTTAACGCCACACAGCTACTGACTACCATTCTAGTTGCATATTTTCAAGAGCTGCCAAGTCTAAAAGATGGGTAATTATGTACAAACTAGAAAATGAATCCTGCCAATAATCATTGAAAAATGTTCAGAGTCACTAATAAACAAATTCATTCAAATTAAAACAACGATGTATGTTTCTTGCTTAATAAATTAGCACAAACAAATCTTGTTTTTACAAAGATGATTCCCAATACTGTCAAAAAGTAGTTACATTGGTAATCTCATCTTGCTGATGTCAGTGTTAATTGGCCTTTTAGAAATAAATCTGACAAAATGTATCACATACTATTAACTTTTTTATGTTTTTTGAATCAGTAACTCAATTTGCTGGCATCAAAATATCCTAATTTTGAACAAAAGCATATACATAAAGATGTTAGTCACACCATTATGTATATTAATAAGAATAGAAAAAAATTAAATGCTAAATGATAAGAGAACTGTTAATAAATTATGGCATATTATTCAACCATTAAAAACATTAGAAAATCACAATATATTTTTATGCTCCACTTCACTTATACTCCACTTCATTCCAAAAAGTATTTGAGGTAGGGATATAATACTTGAATGATATTTTTTAGATACAGAATGCATGATTATATATAAAACATATTTTTCAACATGTACTGGAAGGAAATGTAGCCCATATTAAATAGATTATTGAGATTGTCAATGACTATTTCTGCCATTTTCCATTTTTTGGAAAATTCTTTGTAATTTTGTAAAGAAAATATTTATTTATAAAAAAATTCAATAAAAAGGGGTTTTGAATTAATTTGGTACTTGAAACACTAAATTTGTAGTCAGATTTGCAAAGAATAACTGGAGATTTGATGTATTAAAATTTACTGTGAAACCTCAGCTCCTAAATCTTATCACCAGGACAGAAAGTTCAGGCTCATCTGTTTCTAAGATCCTGTTAAAGTATAGGAAGTTAGGGAGAAGAGCTGATACATACAGAGTAATAATTGTCAGCACCCATTTTGTTTGTTTGGTTGGTTGGTAGGTGGATGGGAGAGTGTCTGGCTGGTTTGTTTTTCAGCCCTATTAAAGAAAAGTCAAGAAAATTAGAGAATTTGGGAAGAATTTATCCCGATCATTAAACTAGAACTTTAGGTAAATTTTCCAAAACTAGTACATTTACACCAAACTTGGAGTAAAACATAACAGGTCTCAAAGACTTTATCGACAGCAATCAGAATCCAAGAACAATTTGTTTTAGATCTGCCATCCCAGCAAGTCTCTCTTAAGAATGAAAATCTTTCAGTTCTTAAGGTTTTATAATATTTTCAGAAGTTTCTTTAGATAAAGCTGAGAAACAAAAGATCAGTCATAATTTATAGAGTGTTACTGTATCTGTAAAGAGAAATAACTGTTATAAGGAGCCTCTCAGTGGGGAAAAGGTTAGAGACAAGGGGAAAGTTAGAAGTAAAATTCTATTTTTTTAAAAAAGGAGAATGGTTCAAGAAATAATATTTTTTTTAAAAAACTTGCAGTGATGGCTACACATTTTAACTTTCAGAAACACTCCATCTTACTCAGGATGAAAGCCAAAGCCTTTGCAAAGCCTTCAAAACCCTACAGGATCTGGCTGCCATTCATTCTCTGACCTCATCTTATACCATGCTTTCTGTTCCTCAGATATGTCTGCGTAGTTCTCTAACGGTCTTTGAACTTTTCTCTTTTACTGACACCATCTTTTACTCACACGACTTATTTCTTTACCTCCATATGAGTCAGACACCAGTCAGAAAAACAGAAACC
>NW_007732175.1:155728-160904 GCF_000696425.1 Galeopterus variegatus
TCCAAGAACAATTTGTTTTAGATCTGCCATCCCAGCAAGTCTCTCTTAAGAATGAAAATCTTTCAGTTCTTAAGGTTTTATAATATTTTCAGAAGTTTCTTTAGATAAAGCTGAAAAACAAAAGATCAGTCATAATTTATAGAGTGTTACTGTATCTGTAAAGAGAAATAACTGTTATAAGGAGCCTCTCAGTGGGGAAAAGGTTAGAGACAAGGGGAAAGAGAAATAACTGTTATAAGGAGCCTCTCAGTGGGGAAAAGGTTAGAGACAAGGGGAAAGTTAGAAGTAAAATTCTATTTTTTTAAAAAAGGAGAATGGTTCAAGAAATAATATTTTTTTTAAAAAACTTGCAGTGATGGCTACACATTTTAACTTTCAGAAACACTCCATCTTACTCAGGATGAAAGCCAAAGCCTTTGCAGAGCCTTCAAAACCCTACAGGATCTGGCTGCCATTCATTCTCTGACCTCATCTTATACCATGCTTTCTGTTCCTCAGATATGTCTGCGTAGTTCTCTAAGGGTCTTTGAACTTTTCTCTTTTACTGACACCATCTTTTCCTCACACGACTTATTTCTTTACCTCCATATGAGTCAGACACCAGTCAGAAAAACAGAAACCACACTAGATACTTCAGCACAAGGAAATTAATATAAGAAATGAGTAATGCAAATATTGGAGGACTTAAGAAGCAAAAAGGAAAATTGAAGTAACTCAGATAATGGCTGTAAAAAGCCAGTGGGATTTTCCCCCCTTGGTCTAAAGAAAACTGGGAGTTATTTAGGGTTATCTGAATCTAGAAGTTTGAAGGGGCCATGTGGAGCTGGTGTTCAGACCCTAGGGGTAAGACACCTCCTGGGTGTTTCTGGTACCTCTGAAGGGATATTATCGGGCTGCTTCTAGAAGTACTGAAAGAATCTGGCAGAGGGACCCAATTGCTGCTGGGGCAGTGTCACTGCTAGAGCATTTCTGACAGAATGTTAGCAAAGTGGAAGAAAGAACTCCCTCTTCCCTTTGGCCTTCCAATCTTGTTCCAATATTCTTTATCTTCCACCCACTGGCCTGCCTGTGTCTCGCTAATACATGTAAAGTAATTTCCAGGTCCTGGGTCATCAGAAAAAATTATCATGATGGCATCAGTATAGTGGATCAATGTGATATCAAGATGATCAAGATCTGTCTAAAATAAATTACAACAGACAGTAAGAAGACTGGGAATATGTGCTATCATCCTTATCATGAGAAAACAAAATACTTCTAGAGGTCCTTGCAAATTTATATAGAAAAATGTATTTGCCACATAAAAATAACTGTATATCAGGTACCGAAGATTGTGTTGATATGAATAAATTTATGATAATCCACGGTCATTCTCCAGGATCCATCTATTCTCTGCACAGGCAAGTTAAATGAGAGTATGATAGGATTTATCACCCTTCTTCTTTCAAATCTTTTAAGTGGCATTCATCTTCACAGTTCCAGAAGGGATATGGTATTGCTTTTGGATTATTGCCCTAATATGGAGGGAAAACTCCAAGGGCTTCCCCTTAGCCCTTCCTATGATTATGACCATGATTTTACAGGTCTCAGAGTAAATGCAGAGATTCTGCCAGTTGCTGAGTATGTCTATTTCAATTATACATTCAGAAGCTTGGGTATGCAGACCCACTGAACTGACTGATAGACATAGGTTAAAATTCCGTTCATACTCTGACCTCTATAAGGATCCACTTTGATTGATGGCCAGAGTAGCATTTTGGATCCCGAGAAATTAGGGTCACTTCAGAGCAAGTGGCTGGATATCACTAAAAGGTCTTACTCGAAAGTAGTTATTATAATACATGGTCACAAATACATTTTGGGGAAGACTTGGAAGAAGTATTACAACATATACTTGTGGCAACATTGGAGCTCTTTTTCAAAAGGAACTGGAACCCTCTTCAATCAAGGAGATACAGGTCTGTGTATTGATTTAGGCTTAGAAAATAGGTTAGAGACTGAAATTCTCCATGGTAATGTCTCAAGTCAAAGTTTTGGCCAAAAGATATAGAGGATTTTCCACTGTATAAATAAAGTAATAAATTAGTAGGCTGCCCGTTTGTTTCATTCCTGGGGATGACTAGTCACTTCCCAAAATTTCTAGATGTTAAAACACTGATTTTCACTTTATCCATTGTGTCCATTATGATGATTGTCTCCACCTAATCTCTCCAATAGGTAAGGACTGCAGGTTGCCATCTGTCACTCTGGGATCTCATTGTCCCTATCGGTATCAAGAAGCCAATCTCAATACTGACATTGCAAACAGAGCACAAAAGTATAGATTTTTTAATGTGTGTGTGTGTGTGTGTGTGTGTGTGTGTGTGTTTGGGATCATAACATGCACACAATTTTGTATTTTTTTGTTCCATGCACCACTTATTAGGGAACATTTTCTCATGCTATTCAGTATTGTTATGTGTTATTTAATTTTAGAATAACAACAATCATGTTTGTATACCAAAGACTAAAAGAATATGTGGAGGCAATCATAGCAGTAGCTAGGTTTGAAAGGGTATGGGAAGAAATTAGATTTAGAACACTGAAAGAATTAGCATTGAACAGGAGGGCCAACACCTTTTTCCTCTGAAATAGGAGAAACTAAGACAAAGGAAAGGGTAGAAAAACTAGAATGTAAGATAGTAGGCTAAAGTTTCTCTATTAATTAAAAAAAAAAGAGATAGAGAATGTGGTCAGAGGATTTGTGCAAGGATAAAAAGCAGGTTCAAGTTTTGTACTCACCGCTGTGGGGCACAGGGAAACGAGAAAACCAGAGGTGAATAAAAATAGAGCTTGTGTTATGTTATACTGTTACGTTGTGTTATATTACATTAGTGGTGGTTATAACTGGACGGGATTGTAGAGATTAAAGGTCATTATTATTTTTCCAAAACTTCTAAATATACTTGCATATTACTTTTATAATCAGAAAAATAGGCTATAAAATTGTAGGGGCAAAAACACAGAATTGTCTTACCAGTAGCGTGGACAATGGATTAAAGATGGATCTCCACGGCAAGCTAAGAGTTGCAGAGATTAATTAGGGCCAATTGCACTAGTCTGAATAAGAAATTATGGGTTGAGATATCACTGTAACTTAAACCAAGGCAGAAGTAGTCACCACAGGAAGAGGGGAATGAATATTTAGGAGATAGATTCAAAATTTAAAGATGACTGAGTAGAATAGTGGCAGGAGATAGGAGAGGAGATGCGAGAGAGGAAGGAGAGGTTTCAGACTTGAGCACCTGGTTGGATAACCATACCTTTCACCAAGATCACTCAGGTATAAATGAAAAATACAGTTTTAGGCATGTGAGCTTCAGACGTCTGGTGGATTTCAATGCTGAGATCATCAACAGTCAATTTGAGGTATGAAGAGTGTGGCAGAGTTGAAAGTTCATAGGCTTCGCACTAAGACATTTCTAGGTTTAAATTCTATTGCTACCAGTTACCAATCATGTTACAAAAACCATGAGCCAAATACTTCTCTCAGCTCCAGTTTCTCAAAATAAAAATGAGGATAGTAAAATCATAATGATAATATCTGCCTTATAGTGTTGTTTGAGGAGTGAGTGCCTAGTAAATCTGCAATTTTATTATAAGATATTGATATTATTCATCATCATTGTGATTGCTTGCTATATGTTGTTTACCAGGTTAATAGATTTCTCTAAGTCTTGCAATTTTTTATAAAGTGAGGACAATAAAATCTCCCACACAACCTTGAAGTGAGCATTACACGAGATATGGCATAGTCTAGTACCTGGTCCATAGTAGTTGTTATACTAAAGGAATCGATTTGCTTTCCCTATGTATCACCATCATTAGTACCATAATCTGTTCAAACTCATTAGTTACCAAAGTATGGAAATTAAAATAAACCTTAAAATGTTCTTGCTTATCAAGTTCAATAAGCTTTTTTGAATTTTAATTGGATATAGTCACTGTTTTATAGTATATAAGAAGCAAATGGTCTTTTCCTTGGTCTCTAAAGGTGTTAGCTTTTTTATTAATTTGTAAATATTTTCCCTATATTAGTTTTTGTCTATAACAGTATTTTGCAGTTATTATTTACTCTTTTTTTTTTTTTCTTTTCCCCTTTTTGTCTTTTTTTTTACTGACCGGCAACGGGATCGCAACCCTCGGTGTTGCGCCCGCACCGCGCTCAGCCAGTGAGCGGGAACCGGTCTCCACATGGGATCCGAACCCTCGGCGGGAGCGCCGCCACACTCCCAAGCCGCGCACTCTCCAGTGCGCCACCGGGCCGGCCCTACTCTTTTATCCTTTAATTTTCTTTATGATGGCTTTTTATGGACACAGGAAGGGATTTTAATATATTTAAGCATATNTTCTTTTATTGAATATTAAGTTTTTATACTAGGATGTGTTTCTGAGCATTTAACTTGGTTTTGACAATTATACAAATGCCACATTGCTTTTAAAATTATTATATTTTAAGTGGCTGAGAGGTCAAATCCCACATCCCAAAATTCTCATCTCTTTTTAAGCTTTCTTTAGATAACTTAAGTGTATTTATTTTGAAACTAAATTTTCAATTGTTTTACTGAGTTCTAGGGTAATATCTAATTTTCAATAGCTTTTAACTTGAGAATAACTAGCATCTAAATATCATTCAATTTTTCCTTTCAGAAACATAATATATTTTTTCATATCTTCTATAATTCTGACAATATTTCAGAGGTTACCTTTTACAGACCCAACCTTTTAGTTATGGTCATTCCTTGATATATTTTTATTATTTTGTGAATAAGATCTTTTATTTAACTATATCCCTAAATAATTGTTACTAGCCTCAAGAAGAAATGCTTCTAATTTTCTTATTGATCAGTCTACTGAAATTGTCTGCATTATAAAATGATTTAGGCAGTGTTCCCTGATCCATGTGTAATTCGATAATTCCACAGTCTTTTAAAAAGTTGTAAGAGTTGGAATTTTAAATCTGCTACGTGTCTTCAGATTTCTGTTACAGTATACCATTAAATAATATATCCACATATTCATCACAATTTATTCCTCAATAACATAACCCCGACAAGATTTTGCTGCAAAAGAAATATACTTTTCCAGGAAAATATGTGGATCAACACAAAATATTACTTATTAAAGGTCGTGCTTC
>NW_007732175.1:161669-163504 GCF_000696425.1 Galeopterus variegatus
CCTTTTCCTATGTATAATAGAATCGTCTTAAATATTTTCTTTATGTATATTGAGAACCACAATAGACGTTGCTGTAATTTTGCTTCAAAGTCAAATGTATTTTAAAAACCTCAAAAGGAGAAGGAAAGGCTGTATTTACCCATATTTTTGCTCTTTTCTTTGTTTTTTCTTCTTTTGTGATGTTCCAAAATTCCTTCTTTTATCATTTCCTTTCTGTTTAGAGATCTTCCTTTAGCCATTCTAGGCTAAGTCTGCTGGCAACAAATTCTCTAGTTGACTCAGGAGCTTTGATGTTATCCACGTAGTCAAGATTCTAGGAATATACCTCCAAAAAAGGAGTCCCCTCTCAACTACAAGTCTTTTATGTGGGTTGTGATAAAGGAAAACCTTAAGTGCTGCTGTCTGAAGTGGTGGCTTATGACAGCAGAGCTGAAACTTCCCAGTTCTTTAGAACCATCCTACATAATGAAGGGCTATTGTTGGCCCTTTGACTATAGCTTATAAGGCACATACTGTCACATACTGTTTTTTTTGGCACTTGATTTTGTGCTAGGATTGTATCTTTTAAGCATGTAAAAGTGATAGAAACATAATCAGCTTAACTCTTCACCAAGGTTGAAACAGGAGGGTGAGAAAACATTACTAACTCACTTTTCAAGGCTGTTGAGACTTCAGTCTTTCAAGTATTATTGAAATCATAAACAAAATGAATGGTGATTTTAAGTGTAGGTGTTTAGATCAAAGATCAAATGGAGTTTAGACTCAAAGTTAAATGTTTTATTAAGGTAGGGGGTAATTGTGGCCTTAAGTAGTATCAGGAAAAAAATCTCACCACGTCCTAATAGAACAAAATATTGATCTCAAAAATGCCGCCAACTATTTCACTAATTTTTCTTTGTCATTGTGTGAGATCCTGAGAAGGACAAAATAAATCCAGAGCTAGGCACGCCTTAGAATCCTTGCATCCTGCCTGAACCACAAAGAAAGGGCAAGAAAGAGCAGTGACAATTTTAGAAGGGATGCCACAGGCTGGGGTGATGTACCTGAACCTTTTGAAGTCATAAAAACAGTGTAGGCTGGACCTCATTTTCAGACTTCACAGGGCTTCGTATGCCCAATTGACAGCTGTGGGTCATGTCCGTAAGATACAAATGACAGTGCTCTCTCTGATGCACTGGCTGTGATTTCCAGTCTTTTTTAATAACTGCAAAAAGCAGCTACCACAAGTAATAGCAGCACCTCTAGTTGGGGTAGCTGTGTCTACCGACTTTACTAACAACTGTCCCTTTGGCTTGTTAAATTATTCCGTCTGAGTTTCACTGGGAAGTTACAAAGTCATACGTGCTTGTACTTCTCATGACCTTGCAAGAACTCTTTCATTAGAAAATCAAAGTGGAAGCCCAGCATTATTAGATTAATGGACTGTGTAGTGGCCCTAAGAGGAATAAGTAATTATGTTAAGTAAGCCATATCAACTCAACCTTTTTTTTAAGAAAAAAAAAAAATGCCTGAGAGTAGGTACTAGCCAAAGCCCCAAAAGTGAGCATTTGCCAAAACCCTACTGTGAATGATGTAAATAATATATCAATTTTTAGTAAGTTTATTTAATAGCTGTTTGCTTAAAAAACTAATATATATTAATCATTCTCTGTCTTGTTGAGGAAACAACTAATTATCAGAATATGTAAGAACCCTGGATTCTTATGGGCTTTTTTAATAAAACTAAATGTTGTTATAAAAGTAATACAGCAAAAGTAAATAAAAATAAGTGGCAAAAATATAAATCATGCTAAAACAATATGGTTAGCATTTTGGCATACTTCCTTCATGTTTTT
>NW_007732175.1:163784-179614 GCF_000696425.1 Galeopterus variegatus
ATTTTTAATAGCAATGATGTCCATTTGGTAAATGTAACATAGTTTGCTTAATTGTTCTTTGATTTTGAATTTAAATTGTTTAGATTTTTTACAATCATGTTTTTAAATGTTTAATATGGTACTTCATTAATATAATTTCTTGCATATGTTGAATGAATGATTTGCATCAGAAATAGTCCCAGAAGTGGAATCACTATGTTCAACATTATGAAGATTTTTTAAATAATCTGAATGTATTACATAATTCATTTTTAATTATTTTTCTGATTATAGGATTCTTAAACATATATCAACAGTAACAACATTTTAATTGCTATGCTTTACCAATTTATTTTTCAAAACTGTTTGCTTCTGAAGTTGCAACATTTAATTTCAAACCCCCAAAATATGTACTATCACTATTTGTACTTCCTAAAGTCTTTGATAATTACCCTTTTAAAATACATTGGGTCTATCATAGAATAAACTGCAATCATATCATAATTTTTTATCAAAATAGTCTGGATCAGTTTGCTAGGCAGTTTATTGTCTAGAGAAGGTAAGGAAAAATATTGCCAGACTTAGTTTGAATTACAGTTTTTTAAAAAAGAGCTATGCTTGTTTGGATCTGTAAAAAAACAAAAAAAAGATCTGTGAAGGATTTAGTAACAGCTCTTAACTATGAAGATACTAATGAGCAGTTCTTCATTGCTAATGGAAAAAGAAAGACTGAGACAGGGAAGAAGAGATGTGCATTGAATTTAGAAAAACTTATTATATGAGCACATTGGAATTTTATACAAAAAAAGACAGACAATTACACTCTATATGTAAAGATTTAAGTTTAAGATTAAGGTATAAAACTCTAATGCTAAAATTTGAGGGATCAGTCCATGGTCGAGAAAGGCATTTTGAAGTATTTTGTAAGGCTTTTTGTCAGTCAACCTCCTTCCACATTCTGCATATTTTAACTTTGACAGTCATTATCAATCACTATAAAACTTCCTTTTCTGTCAATATCACATAGTACACACACACATGAGGAGAGAAAGAGAGGAAATGGAAGAGAGAGAGAAAGAGAATATAAAAGTGATTTTTATCTTGGTGCCCAATTGAATATTTATACATTATAGGTTATCAAAAGTATCTCTTATGTAATTCTAAAATACAAAGTTAAGCTATGTTTTTTCTAGAATGAATGATCTTACAGATTGTTATATTTAGACTTCTCTAGCAATTCTTTAGCTGACTAATAATGTTGGCTCAACTGTTCCCCAATTTAGAACAGAATTGTGGATTCTACAATAGCACTCGCAACCAGCACTCAAGGGGCCTCACCCCCACCAAAAAAAGATGAAAACAGATAAAAATTCTTTTAATGAGGGAAAGGGTTAGGATTGATGAGAAAGAGGAAGATCTTTTGTCATCCCTAAGCTCTTCTGCATAACCCTTGCGGCATCACAGAACATAAAAACTACCAATTATCCACCAATATCTCATAAAAAGTCACGCCTGATGGTACCTGAGTCTGCACTGAAACCCAATTGTCCTAACTTACCTACAAATACTGTTTTTATGCCATCAGGTTAACTCTGAGTCACGGTACACTTCCTATTTATTACACCATTCAAAAATGTTATAGAGAATTATCAGGGACCACTGAAAAACCATAAAATATGTGATGGATAAATGACCTATGATAGGTAGATTCTTTTCCAAAATGCTTACTTTAATTAAACTTCTAAATAGCCAATAAAAAAGGGGAGGACTCGCTTAATATCACTTACTCAACCCAAGTTTCTTGAGAAGTGAAACATATGACTAGGCTTTCTACAAGAAAAGTAAAAATGATGATACATCACAAACATCAGATAAAGGTATGGAATCCCTGCTGGTTCCATCAGTTTAATCTCTCTCCTAAAGACTCAGTATTGCCCAAGAAGCTTGCACAACGCTTGTGCACAGAAGTAGAAGCTTGGAGAAACATTTATTTTGGAATTAACAAATAAAACTACAATCTTTCTAAATTTTAAAATATAGCCTCAAATTCTGGATAGAGCTTCTTGTCTCATTGTGCTCATTTATCTGAGATTAAAAGCAGATGCAACATACAAAAGCATTTTGCATTTTCAGTCTAAACTTCACAGGCTTTTTGAGATTGCACTGTGACTTTTACTTAAATTAAGCAAAGCTGACTTTGGTGAACTATTTTTACTAGGCATCCTTCAACATCTGCTGATTTTTCTATGGCATATTCTTCCTGTGCCTTGTATTAACCATATCCGTTATATTTTCCTCAGTACCCTTATTTTCTGAGTTTCAAATACTTAGTGATGTTTAATTCGTTCTTCAGAGTATTAACTGGTGTGAGATACAGCATATGTAAATTTCCCTTCAGTTGGGTATCAATCCAAAAGCAAAAAAGATTCATAATTTAAATTTTCTATGTATGCATTATATCCTTAGCTGTTAATAATTATTAGGCTTTATACTTATCTATAAAAATTGAGGTAATAACAAAATAAGATAGTCACTACCCAGAATTCTGGTAGCTCACCAGTGCAAAAGCTTCAGAAGTAAACTATTGTAGCCACCTAATTCTAGAGCTTACAAAGATATAGAAAGGAAAATTGGCACTTGAAACAGATTGAAGCAAAAACAATACCTGAAGTTCATGGTCTACTAAAAATTTTAATGAGTTCAGTTGTTAAAGCTTCTATAGTTATGAAAATATTAAAAAGTAAGCATAAGACAATATTACTTGAGTCACTGGTGGTGTATTCACTGAAGGCATAGAAATAAGTTGCTGCAAGAGTTTCCTTCCATTCTGATTATAAAAACTCAATTATGAGATATAGTTATGAAAATATTAAAAAGTAAGCATAAGACAATATTACTTGAGTCACTGGTGGTGTGTTCACTGAAGGCATAGAAATAAGTTGCTGCAAGAGTTTCCTTCCATTCTGATTATAAAAACTCAATTATGAGGCTGTGTGATTATTGAGGAATTAATGCCTCTTGTAGAGGAAAGACATGTTTGTACACTTTCTCTAGGAACTAAAATATAAGGTTGACTTCTCTGTTTCCAAGTCTTTTGCATTAAAACTGACTTGTAAAATATAGAGATAGACTTATTTTCATCTGGATAAATGTGATATACATTATAAAATTGACCGATTTTCATTTTAGAACTATATTTCAAAAATATTTTTGAAAGATTAAATTGATCATTTTTGAGATATTCCTAGAGAGCAGGACTTTGTTTTATCTGTGTATTATGTGATGTTGTTTTCTTAGCAAAATACTGGAGAGTTTCTAGCTTTATCTTTTTTTTCCATTAATTATGAATTGACCCTATAACTACATAAAAATTTATGAATAATAACTAATGAATAGTCATTTCTATTGATTAAACATCTTGTGCATGTCAGGCCTGGGCACATCTTTACCCTGTGTAATATCTGATGCATAGCTTTGTGGGCTACTCTTCAGGTCTACAAAGAAGAAAACAAAGTTACAATTTTCCTTGGCCTTGAGGTTTTGCAAAGCATTTTCTATATTGGAATAGAAAACTCATTTCCCTCTCTCCCTACCTTACTGGCTCTTCCTTTAACAATCACTTTTAATTAATAAAATTAAAATTCAGAAATTAAAGTTTTATGGTGCTATCCAGGCTTACAATGTTTCCACATGGTAATATGATTTGGAAACAACCCTAAAAGATAAGACAGATCATATTTTCATCATTTTACTGGTGAGGAAACTGAGTCTCAAAGAGATTATAAGACTTACATAAAAGTCACACAATAAGGAAACACTAAAATGACAGCTTGAACTCTTCAGGCTAAAGCTCTGAGCTCTACTTACCCACAAAGTACAAACATCAATTGAATGCAGCAGCATCTTTCAAAATTATGCAAACTCCATGCAAATCAGTACTTCCGTGAACTAATTAGAAAATATCAGGTAACCTTACACATAGCATATGAGAAACATTCCATATTAATTCTGGTAATATTTCCTACACAAACAACTGAACATGTATGTGATCTGTCTCCTCACATGCAAACTAAATATTGAGCCTATACTTCCTATGGTTTTATTTTTTCTTCCCTGTTTAACTTGTCACTGTGATGTACTTAAATTTTGATAAATCATAAAAATAGAAAAAGGTGCAAAGAATAACCAGAACAAAAGTATATGTTCCTACCATGATCAATTAACAATTGCAAGCATTTTGCCTCACTTACATAGAGGGTTGTTTTGATTAACAAATAAATAAACATTACACAGAAAGTTGAAGCATTGTTTGGCTCCCTCTAACTCACAACCCCACTACTGTTTCTCTCCTCTTCCTAAAGTTAACCTATATCATAAATATGGTATGTACTTCTGGCCCAACTTTACATTTATATGTACACACATATGCATACATATACATCTATATATCCATTAAAAGTGTAGGGTAGTGTTGTATATATGTTTTAGTTTTATGTAAATGTTGTTGCACTGAACTTTTTATTATGCAATTTTTTTCCATTCAACATCATAATTGAGATCTATCCGTGTTTCTATATATTATAATTTTGTTGATTTGTAACTACTGCAGTACACTTTATCAATCCATCTTCTCACTGATGGATATTTAGACTTTTCCCGATTTTTCTCTATTAGACATAGAACCAGTTAATCAGGGAGGTTCAGCTCATTGCAGTAAAACTGAGAGTCGGTGATGTTGGTGTGAGCCTTCATGTCCCTCCTCTACCTATCTCCTTGTCCCCTAACCACAAGAAGAGGTAGGAGCAGAGTGTCAACGCAGTGTCCCTGAACTCCCCCACTCACTAAGGCCCTATCCTAGATTTATCCAGAGATTTCATCGGTGCAGGTTAGAAGGAAGATGGGTTAGGAATCAGCATTGGTCCTCTGGATACATGAAGAATAAAACTCCCTGCCCTTTTCAAGGTGGGTGTAGCCACATGATTCTTCTGGCCAATGGAATGGAAGCAGTTAAATTCTGCATGTTGGGAGCAACATCACTTTGGCTTATTACCTATTGGATCCCTGTGGACAGTTTGCTCCTTTGGGCATTAGGGATACTTTGCAAGATCCAATAGCATAACCTCACTGATACCCAGCTGGTTGTGTCACACATCTCCTTCTAGGTGGACGTGTCTGTTGTCACTCAGATAAGACTGTAGTCAACAATTTCGTCCACCCACTAGGATCTCCTTCCCTAGGCACATGGAGGGGAGTGCTGGGGAATCTCCTCTGCCTGACAGTCCCCACTGTGCTGTCTCCTCCTGTTGTGCTAACCATGAACATCCGGAGGTGAAGTGAAATACGTCTCCCATGCTCTCACGCACCCATAACCTGCGGGAGTGACTTTCGTGAGATAGCAGAGGGGAGTGCTGGGGAATCTCCTCTGCCTGACAGTCCCCACTGTGCTGTCTCCTCCTGTTGCGCTAACCATGAACATCCGGAGGTGAAGTGAAATACCAGTCTCCCATGCTCTCACGCACCCATAACCTGCGGGAGTGACTTTCGTGAGATAGCGCAGAGAGAACAAATAGCTTTTATTCACAAATCCTGCATTCTCTGAAGTGTTCAGTCTATTTCATCTCTCAGACCTCTTCTTATATCCACTTGGATTGTGGTGAGGGAAAAGGACGAGTTATTTAAACTGGAACTTCTCAGTAAACCCTGCAGGTAGGCTGAACCCAGCCACTTTGGTGGTTCTCAGAACCTATAATATGGGCCATTTTTCTCCCCATGGGTCTCAGCTGTAAGCCTTGGCTAGGACAACAAGAGAAACATGTTGAACTCAAGACCACCTTGTCGTGTACAAGAGGCTGCTTCAAGAGTCTTGAACACATTTGCTTGTACAAATGTGCAAGAGTTTCCCTATAATATACCTAGAAGTAAAATTCTTGCGTTTTAGGTTTACTCAGTGGTCATAATTGGTACCATTATTTCTAGAATTTTTACACAAAGAAACTACTCTGAAACAAGTCCCCCCAGCTCTCCTGCTCCTCCCATCCCACCTTATTCCTGAGATGCTGGTTCTGCTACGATGACCCTTTTCTGCTGGGCAGGGTTGTTTATTCTCTTGAGAACACTAATGCCCTGCTTCCCACAACTTCTCCAGAAATAACCTGCCTCAGCCTATGACTTTCTAGCCACCTCCACTGTCAACAAATGAACCCAGCACAGGGGTTGGGGGCAAGGGCACTGGTCACTGCTAATGTGCCTCCCCACAGCCAGCTCCGCTCATACTGGATGACATGACTGCTCTCCTCCAGGAGTGGTCTGATCCCTGCCAACCCCAATATGTGTCCTGAATGGCTAGTTGGTAGGGAAGACTTCACATACCTCGCTAGGACCCTCAATGATCAGTGATATCAAAGAAGCCCACAGAAGTGAGAAAATAGACAAAGTAACACAAATTGTTCCCTTATGCAGTCACCAACGTAAGGAGTCACTGAATTAAAAGGACGGGAAAGAAAAAGAGGTTCTATAAAGGTGTGGACCAAGAGAGAGCAGGGAGCCATTCCCCAGCTGGGCTCTTCACGCACGACAGGAGCAAACACATTCTGAATGAGAAAAAATCTAGGAGAATTGGTAGGGCTTGGCTGGGAAAGTTAGGAATAGGCCAAGTTACAGAACAATGTTGTCCTCTTTACAGCTTGTTCCCGTAAACACCTGCCTTTTAGAAAGAAAAAATTAGAAAGTTGGAGATTCTGTGCCTAGACCTTCTATGAAATCTGAGAATTATTTTATCAGCCTTGATTTTGAATTAAAGAAAGCTTCATAGTGGTTTGTAGTTCTGTTCCACACACCTTCACATGTGAGAAGAGAGAGTTATTATAAAACATCCCTTTGGGACAAACCTTCAGTTGAATATAATCAGTATTATAATCAACATATACAACCAGAACACAGAAAAATACAGACCATGTCTTATTTCAGATAAGCTAATGAGAGAAGATATTTCTTTTTGCAAAGATTATTTGCTCTTCCACTCTTCCCATTTCTCAGGAAACATTGGCGTCTTCAACCTGACCAAGCTAACTAGTATAAAGTGCAAAGTGACACATCTTAATATATAAGCCCGTGACAGCAGGGACTATAAACTGTGCCAGATCAAGTAGGGGGTAAATATTTGCTGATCCTTTTTTCTTTCTTTTCCAATTAAAAAAAATCCTCCCTGCACCCAAGTAATTTACATAATTTAAAAAATTGTACTTACCATAAGGAAAGACAAAATAGGAGCATACTTACTTTGTAGATCTACATATCAATAGCCTGGAAAAGCTTATTTGAGCATCAATTTTGCTTCTGTTCATTCAACTGCAGAGGTACAAGAGGGAAAAGTCAAATACAGAGGATTGACAGATTCGAATATTCAGTTTTTAGGGGGCTGAGTTGTGTAAATGTTTTCCATTAATGAAACTGGATCTATGCCATTTCATTTAGCTTTTATTCAAAAAGCTGTTAAATAATTGCCAGTGAAGGAGAACCAAAAAAAAAATTATTATTATGGCAAAGAAAAATGACTGTGTTGAACTCAAAAAAAAAAAAGTGACATGAAATTACATGAGATTGCCACTGGAATATTCCCTGTATATGTCTTCACCTTTTCTAGTCTGCTTTATTCCTGTCCCTTACCTACAAGTTTGCTACTAACTCTCTGTTTTATTGACTCAAATTTTGGAATTTTCTTCAGTGTGGTGCTCTAATTTTATCTTGTGACATTAATCATGGCTAAGCAGTTATGTACACGCACTGCTACAATATAATATATACTGCTGATAATACCTCAATTATCTCTTGAAGCAGAAGAAAAAACAGATTGGATGAAAATTATCCCTCAAATTATTTTTCAAAAAACAGTCACTCAAAAAAACTTGATGAAAATAGTATTTATTTATGCTTTCCTTTAAATATTTGTGGGATTCAAGGCCAGAAAAAAACAAGTTTTCCCAGTAAGGAGGATAAATATTTAGTAAAAGACATTAGAAGAGTTTCACAATGCAACGTTTCCTCTTTACTTACGTAAGAAATTCTCAAGTCTGCCATTTGACATAATTGCTGCCTAAAAATGAATCATCCTCATGGCTCCCTTGCGTAGTTTATTAGTCAGTCACCATCTACCAAGCACAGAGCACTGTAGTCCATACATCTAGGGAGACACAGTAGAAATACAAATGAAGAAAGAAAAGGTTATTACAGTTGAGTGTCTTACAGCTGTATATGTGCCATAAATAAAAAACAAAAAACTGGAGAACCAGAGAAATTTACCAGCAAAATATACATTTATAAGTAATCATAGGATGTGAAGTGAGGGAAGGATAAATCCTAGGATCTGGGATATTCAGCTATACCTGGCATGTTTTTTTATTAAAAGTCCCTGTTTTAGATTCATTTCCGCATTGACAATCAAAACAGACCTTGAAACCATTCCATTTTCTACCTTTTTTAGATATTTAGATGCCTTAAGTCAAAGGACAAGACTGCACTGAAGAAAATCAGTTTGAAAATCATTTTATTATAATTTATTTTACAAAATGCAGTTTTTCTGTTAAGATTTCTTAAAACAGACTTCCGGTCAAGATGGCAGAATAGACAGTCCCCAGCATCACTCTCTCCCACAATCAATCAATTTACAACTATTAAAAAGCAGCAACTGCCAAGCTGTGGCCGCTAGAGCTCAGGGTAAGAGGAGGAGAGACCGAGGGGGCTCATGAAGGTGGGAGAAGCTGTGATGAGAGAAAGAAAGGATTGTTCCGACCATTCTAAGCCATGGCCACTTCAAGGCTGGCCCTGGTGAGTGCACAGAGCAAGAGCTGGCAAAGCCACTGCTGTGCTCTTCGTATGGAGTTGCTAGGAGGTTGCAGAGGAGAAGAGGGCCTTTGCGGCCCCCAGGCAAGCAAGACCACTAACAGGGTTCCTGTGGACCCACATAGGAGCAAGGGGATACAGACAACTGAAAAAAGGAGCCACTCAGAGGCCAGTGAATCACCACAAGGGATGAGAGCACAGCCCATCCCATGGGAAGTGTTTAGAATGCAGGTGATGGAGGGGACAGGCTCACCAGGGGAACACTGGGGAACAGCAAGGACAGCTGAACTGCCCCCCTAATCAGCACAGGACCACTCAGTGTAGACTGGTCAGGAATATAGAACTTCAGGGGGTGCGGTTTGCTGAAAAGACTCAAGCCCAGACCAGTTTCCACACAATCCAGGTGTACCAGACCTTACAAGACCTGGAAGTGCTTACAAGGCCAACAATTAAAACCTGAGCTGCACAAAAAGCCTTCCTCAGAGAATCAGCAGCAAAGCAGCAGTTTAGCTCAACCACAGGGCTCAAGTGCTGGTCCCCACAGGAAGTTCCTCCATTTTAGAAGTAAGCAAAGGTCAACAAATTAGTTCCAGTGCAAAGATTAAGTGGTAGAAACAGCAAATAATCCAACACAGAACTGAAAGAAAAAACAAAAACCCCAAGATCAGAGACAAAATTTTGATATTAATCAGTAAAGGTGTAACACCATCAAAGAACACCTATAATACCTAGAAGGACTGTAAACCCCCTGGGCTCCTAAGCCAGGGTGGGGAGAGGGCCAAGGGCCTCAGCCACACACCCCCGACATCCACATCTAGCCCAATGACAACCACCAGGCTGGAAGTGCCAAAAACTCCTGAGCCAGGGTGGAGGAGCTGAGGGCCTCAGCCAGGCCCCCCAACATCCGAATCTAGCCCAGTGACGAACATTGAACTGCCACTGGAAGCACCCTGGGCTCCCAAGCTGGGGTGGTGGGGGGCCAGGGGTCTAAGCCACACCCTCTGACACCTGCATCCAGCCCAGCCAGGACTGAACCACTGCTGGAAAGCCCCCTAGGCTCCTTGGCTGCAATGAGAAGGGTGCCAGGGGCCTTGAGCATGCTCCCCTCCCCCTTTTTCATCTTCCCACCCTATCTCACTCCTTCTTCCTCTCTCCCACTCCACCCCCAACTGCCCTACAGCAACGTCTTAGAATGTAAAAAATAATAGTAAATAAATAAATTTAAAAACAAAAAGATTTCTTAAAACAGACAGCTACATTAGAGCAAGTACTCAAATAATTACCAGGTAAACATTTTTTAAAACTTTCACATCCATCATCTCAAATGCCTAGAGTGAAGAAATTGTATCAATTGAGCTTGTTTAGCTTTGAGCATGAGTATTTGACAAATGCCTTTGATGAGAATGGTGACCTCACTAGATTCCTGGAATCAGAAAAATAGCTATGCTTAAACAGTGGCTTAGTTTTTTATAAAACATAGTGTGTGTATACTGTTTTGTATAGCTCTGGAATAAAAATGAAGACCTGAGAGTGGTGATCAATATTTTTGCATTTTAAGAATATAAGCTACACTAACAAAAAATCCACAAAGAAATTGAAATGACTAGTAATCAAATCAAGAGCATTCAATGTTGCTAATAATCAAAGAAAATCAATTTCAAGCAAGGTGGGGTTTTTTCCTAACAAAATGAGGAAGAATAATTTATTGAACAAGGTGAGAAAGTCAATTATTGAAACATTTTTGAAAAACCATTTAAAATATATATCAAAGTTGGGGATTTTTTCATTTGTTTGTTTTTGCCTTTGCCTAATAATTTTTGTACTAGAAATCTCTCTTAAGGAAATAATCAGATAAAACATATATAATAATATTCATTGTGCAGTTATTTTTAATACAAAAAATTTTTAAAATTAAATATGAGAATTGTGAAATAAGTATGATATAACCTTATTATACATAATAAACAATGCTTAAAGTGATTCTTTTGAATGGATGGATGCTCAATTCTTGAGCCAAAAAGTATAGTGTGTATATGTGTACCTGGAAGGAAATAAATCAAAATACGAATATTGGTTCTACTGAATCATGTGTGATTTTCTTCTGCTATCTATCCCTTTCTTTTTACCAACTGGTCTTATATGTATCCCCTTTACAATAGTAAAATCATATAAAAAAGTAAACTATGATTAAATAGACTGTCAAATTCTCTGAGAATGAATCTCTTTCATTTCTGCATTTATTTGCTTACAGTATATATTTTTTATGTTTGATTAATTTTCTTTGCAAATATTTTATTCAGAATTTCTCCCATTTCCATTCATAGGTGATATTTTTGCATCATTTTATAAGGTTTTACTATTAATGTTTTTCCAAGTTAATAAAATGAATCATTGAGAACTCAAAAAAAAGTAAACAGGGATAGTTTGTCTTATATAGGCTACTGAAGATTAATTGAACAAGACCTGCATTGTTATCGTGAAATAAGTTTACTTTCTGAACAAGAGTTATAAGGAATCTTAGGATGAACTTTGTGAACTATGTTTTCAGTTTTCATTCACCAAAGAACATATATTTTAGGAAAAGATGATCCTTAGGGAACAAGTTGCTGTTCTCTGGAACAGCAGCACAATAGCAATCCTGAAGTGAATTACCCCCCGGTTCCCTTGAGATTTGGGGGACAACGACTGGGTTTTCAGCTTTGTATCATAGAGTAGTCACCTCCAATTTAGGAGTATGTGCTAATGGAGCAATTAAGAAGAAAATGAAACCAGCAATACCAACAGAGAGAAATACATTTATATTGCATAGAGAATGCAGAAAGATCAACTACAGTGACTTACAGAACATTAATGTTCCCAAAATATAGCAGTACAAATATTTCTAAAACTTGACCTTTTTTTAAAAGTGGTATAGTAAAAAATAAAAATTCAGTTCCATATTTACGTTGTCCTTCAGCATCTGAATAAATGAGATTTCTTGGAGACAAATTGCTATATAAATCCAAAACACCCTATAAGCCATCTGAGTTCTTGTTTAGTAAATAGTTCTCATGGAATTGACTGCTGATCCATCTGAGGTGAGAAAATGCCCAGGGAGCAGGACGTACTGGGTTTTCTTCCCCAATATCATTTATTAAATAATTGCCCATTTGCTGAAGGATTCTAGTCATTCGTTTATTACTTGTCCTAAAATTAGCTCAGAATTATGAAATCTAATCACAACATGAAATACCAGTAGCATCAGCAAAGAATGGTGGATGATAAAACTTTATGTATTTCTAATACAGCCTTTGAGTTAGATGTTGACAGTTTTGCATTAATTCTTATTTGCTGACCAAATAGCTGTGTGCATCTTACTCCGTCTTCTCCCGCAGAATTTAGCTGAGAGCATAGGATGTTCCTAGACATCCTTTCATACTCATCCAAAATACATCAAGCAAAGAGCAGGAGGGCAATCTTCAGACTAAACTCAAACTTTCCCAGCAAATATGTATTTACTGAAAAGAAAAAAAAAAGTATAGGAAATAACTGTGTGAAGAAGAGAAAAGGGGGCCAGCCCGGTGGCGCACTGCTACAGTGCGCCGCTTGGGAGCGCGGTGGCCTCCCGCCGAGGGTTCGGATCCCACATACAGACCGGTTCCCGCTCACTGGCTGAGAGAGGTGCGGGCGCAGCACAGAGGGTTGCTATCCCGTTGCCGTCCCGGTCCGGTACGGGCGCGACACTGAGGGTTGCGATCCGTTGCCGGACACGAAAAAAGACAAAAAGGGAGAAAAAAAAAAAAAAAGAAGAGAAAAGGCTTCACATTTCAAGGACATATTTCAGAGTCATGTTTCAGTGATGGCATCGGAAAAAGGAAATGGAAAACCATTCAGGGTGATAAACCTCTCTAAGATTGGACCATTGGCAAGCAGCATTCAAATGTAACACAATGGTAGATAGAAATGGATAGAATGAAGAAACAAAAGAGCTCATTAAAATGTTGGGGCAAATGGAATGGCAGAGATTTTTTTACAAGGACAGGAAGATAATTTCTTTTCCTGTTTCCCTGTTGCCTCTCTTCTTCACTTCTGTTTCTTAAGCAGCTTGTTAAACATTTCTTCAGCCTGAGCATATTCTTTCAGACCCTGAGCTTATTTTAATATGTACAGTTGTAAAGAAATTTTCAGGCTTTAAGCAAAAAGAAATTATGCATTCCCAAGTGAAATGTTTGATATTTTAGAACAATCCCTCCTGCCCTGAATTGTATTATACTTATCTGAAGTATTTTGTGCATTTCATGTCTATGCTGCAAAAAGTCCTTTTCCCTTTCGCGGCTTCCTGAAAAAGTCTGTACTTTACATTAAATTTGCTTAACAAATATTGCTGTCTCTGTGGATGCTTTCAATAGCTCTAACCTAATGGAAAAAGAAAAGGAGACTTAAGGGAAGAAGAAACTGAACTAAATAGTACTGGGAATACTTATTTAAACATCTAGATAATACGACATGCCTTAAAAATCCCAAGCTCCAATTCTAATTTTTAAAAGGACCATAGTGAAGCATATTAAATACTTTTCTAGATTCATAAAGGCAGCAAAAGCAGGGAAACCTTCACCTGTCCTTCCAACTTCTATGGTTGAAAAGGCTCAAAAAAAATTTTTTTAGTGCAATTGTTGCTAGTCCAAAGTAACAACTTTTCTGTGAAGGAAAGGATAAATGTGTTCTATCCAAGGGTCAGGTTACAGCTCACAGACTCCACTAGGAGGAATATACTGCCAAGGAATTACTGCAGGAGTCAACCTGCATTTTCAGAGTCCGTAAATAATGTAGCAAGAGAGCATATTTGGAGAAGGAATTTATTGGCCATAGCTTCATCCATATGCAGTGGCAGGAATGTCATTATGACTATTTGGCTGGCGGGGCATTTTTATTCTATTGATGATTTACATACTGATGAGGCTAGGAGAACCCAGAACTATGTTCCTAGGCATTGTTTTTCCAACACCAAGCAGCTTACATCTATATCTATGTTCTTGAAAAATAGCTAATAAATCAAAGCTAAAGAATCTTGAGTAAAGATGGAAGTCATGTCAAACCTATCCACAGAGGACTAAACTAGTATGTCTTTCAACTTATTGTGTGTGTCAGATCAGAAACAACCAAAATGATGCAATTTATCTGTCGGAGTAAGAATGCAATGGACCTGACACTTACCAGAAAACTCGATATAACCTGGTAGAAAAATGAATTAAAATGTATCACGGAGGCTAGATGTTTTCACAGAACACCCCTGTTTGATATACCAAAGTGCACTTGGAGGAGTGTAAAATGCATGCTTTGTAGAAATGAAAATCTATGTCCACAGGATCCAGATCTTTAATCTTGTTACCAGTGGCTTTTCAAATATCCAAGCTGTGCATCTCTCCCACTTTCCCATTTATTCTTACACATCATTTACCCTATGGCCACATCATCTTTTTCTTTCCTGATTAATAGAAAATCTGTTATCTCAAGATTATTGCTAGGTTATCTAGGGTAATAAAATTAGAAACATTTAACATTCCCATGAAGGAGAGAAAGGAAATTCTATGATTGTTTCTTGAGGATACCTGAGAATGGATTTCTGATTTTAACAGAGTATAATGAAGTATCAATAAAGCAGTATACTATTCGCACATTTAACACACACCCCCACTAGGCATTTCTCTTTTCTCTTTCTGGGAGATTGATGCTAAATGGATGAGAAAGGATAATTCCCTTTTAGAGTTAAAAGAATTAAATCTTTCCTACTATTTCATTGATTTATTCAGTAAATATTGAGTGCTTAATATGTATAAAGCTCAATGTTACAATTGGAGGTATATGAAAGCAAGAGAGATATGGACCCTGTCCTCAAGGAACTTGCAGCCAATGGGGGAGAAGAGATAGACAACTTACAATTACACAGGCTGGAATGGAATAAATAAAGTATGGAAAGGACAAATCAAATACCATGGAGTTCACAGAAGACAGAGATCCTTCTGCTTGGAGGAATTACAGGCTCCTTCAAGAGGTAGCTTTTCCACTAGTCCATAAAGAAATAAATAGTCAAACAAAAGCACAGAGTAGGGTATTTCATTTGTGGTACCTAAGTAATATCATTTGACTGGAGGATGAACAGCAGAAAGAGCAGAATTGATGGATAAAACTAGAGTCTTTGCTGGGCTTGTTTGGTGGATAGCTAGCTAAAAAGTTTATATTCAATAATATAGTAGGGTTGCCAGATTTAGCAAATGAT
Source organism: Galeopterus variegatus (assembly GCF_000696425.1). Lineage (NCBI taxonomy): Eukaryota > Metazoa > Chordata > Mammalia > Dermoptera > Cynocephalidae > Galeopterus > Galeopterus variegatus. The sequence goes on from NW_007732175.1 coordinate 178,858, forward strand.
AAATGTTTTTTAACTATATGTATTTTCATGCAAATATTAAATTCAAGTATGACTGGGAATCTTGCAATTTATCTGGCAATCCCAGAACCTAGGCAATATGGAGCCACTGACGCTGTGGAGTAGTCGATTAACACAATCAAAGCAGTAATTCAGAATCAATGATATGGAACCAGCAATGCTCTGGTTTGAGGTTAAAATAAATAAATATATGTGTGCACATACATATATAAATATATATGGAAAAATAAAAGCGGCCTGAATGAGGGTAATGACCATGAAATCAGAGTAAAGGGGAATTTTGAAGAAAGAATCAAGAGGATTTGCCAACTGAGAAATGTAGAGTACTAGGTAGAGGGCAAACTCAGAACTGGCACTAGAATGTAAGCCTGGTAACTTGTGGATCATGCAGTCACAGGCAGAAAGAAATTGTAAAGTAGGGTAAAGGGCATAAAGAAAAATCACGACTTGTAGTAATGAATTTGCTAATAATAAATAATGTTTTTTTGGAAAAAGAAACATAAGAGGAAAGATAATGAGCTCAGTTTGTGACATTTTGAGTTTGCAGAGCTCAAAGATAGTCAAAGGACAGATGTTCCGCGGCTTTGGAGAAATGTCAGAGCAAGAGATAGAGATCTGAGAGTTATTTAGCTAAAGAAGAGAGAGCAAAAAGTCCATTTGCTTTGTCTTTACTTTATATTTATATCTCTGGCATGATGCTAACTTACCTAACAAATGAAGAGAAAAGGTTTCCATCACA
>NW_007732176.1:0-5891 GCF_000696425.1 Galeopterus variegatus
AGCCATACCCACAAATTTTTTTAAGATAATCCCTTCTCTATTTTTGTCTCCTGTGTAGATGCCTCATTAATGACATCCATAAGCTTCTTAGAGGCCCTTTGATTCCATTGACAAGATCTCAAGAATCCCTTAATTTCTAGAAAAAAAAAAAACCTTTTATGTGATTAAATAATCAGACCTTTTGATCCTACAAAAATTTTAGCAAAAAAAATCTTACATTAACATACTCTGGTGTCTCTATGTCACATTTGGAGTAGTCATTTGTAACTTTTAGTGTTTTTTTTTTTTTTTTGCCATCTAAATAGGCTGAGAATTTTCAAAATTATCCAGTCCAGGTTGCTTTTTGTCCAACAGTTTTTGCATCAATTTTTCTCTTACATTTTACTACATGAAGCAAGAAGAGACCAGATGGTACTTTCAACACTATTCTTGGAAATTTATTTAGTTTTATATTTTGTAAAGATTTCTGCCACAAAATTACAAGGATGTCCCTTTCTCCAGCTTTCAATCATATGTTTTTTGTTTGTTTGTTTTCCACTTTATTTTGAGCCCTCAACAGCAGTATTCTCCAAACCCAGACTTCTATTAACAGTCTGTGCAGGTCAATTTAGACATCTTCTACTATTTCTATAAAGGTTCTTCCAGCCTCCATCAGCTGATCCATTGTAAAACTACTTGAATTTTTTTTTAGGTAGATATCACAGCAGGAACCCATTTCTAAGTATGGAATCTATATCAGCCAGGTTTCAGTACAAATTTTATATTTATACTATTTTGTTTAAAATAGTATAAATATATATATATATATATATATATATACACACATACATACACACACACACACATACACGCACACGAGGGTTCTTCTAAAAGTTCATGAAAAAAATAGAATTAAAAAATAATATGAATCTTTTATATATACACACATACATACACACACACACACATACACACACACGAGGGTTCTTCTAAAAGTTCATGAAAAAAATAGAATTAAAAAATAATATGAATCTTTCCATAAATTTTTGAACACACCTTGTATATATACTCACATGCACACTCGCACACATGCACGCGTGCGCGCGCACACACACACACACACACCACAAACACATATATACGTATTATATATTTGAATGTGGTGTTTGGCCTGGGAGTTTCACTTGTAAGTATTTTAGTCAAGGACTTTGGTGGATGCACAGCTAGCAAAGGGGTGATGTTGGCATCTCTTATATTGTTGTAATTGGACTAAATCAATGGGACACAATTAAGGGTGGCCAAATCTGAATTTCCAGTAGTTCAAGCTTCTACCCAGATGGGGATAAGAGAATTTCTGTTACAAATAGGTTTTAAATCATATATATAACTTGATTTTGGTGTGTGCTGTTGAGAGGGTGTCAAGTTGTCTGTCAATGAAAATATCCGTGGCTGAGATTGGAGCTCCAGCACTAGCCTTTAGTCAGAGCCTCCAGTTTTACCAATCTCTATAGGTCCTAAGCCAAGTTGTCCATTTGGTTGTCGACTGGCAAGTCAGCAAGGCCTTTGAGTTGTAGGGTTTGTATGATCCAAACTGAGTTGCATGTGGGCCTCGTATGTGCCATGTTTGATTGAAACAATGGCTTACTTTGAGGATTTGGCCCTCTGATTGCAAACCAGTGAAAGCATTCAGACCAATAATAACGAGACTAATAGTCAATACAATGGTGTGCAGCTGCATTTTATTGGCTTTTGTTGCCTGATAATGATCTTCCTCTAGCATTATTAATACTATGCAGGGATTGTTTGGTTTTGTTAACATGGGATTTAATGTTGATTCCATTATTATCTCCAAATGTTATTTTCATTTACTAAGTGTAGTTTTCTGTCTCCTTTCCTGGTAGTTCACACTGTCAGTATAAATGGCCCTAGAGAACTTATTTCAAATTCCTGAAGAGGATCAGAAGGACAGCCAAATTTATTATTCACCACTTATAAACTGAATAGTGAGGAAAGTGTTTTGGGTGGTGGAGGTTCAGGCTCATATGGATCCTATGTAAAAGGAAGAGCTGCCTGACCTATGGAAAAATCTGCAATTGACAGGTCCTAGGAGAGTATACGCCCTTGATCTGGCCTGCAACCAATATGGGATGAGTGCTGGATTAAATATCTATAAAGATAAGAGGGGAATTAATAAAGGGCCTCATATATAATTAATGTTTATAAACATGGAGGCTCTTTAAATCTAGGACAAGGAAATAAAAAGGTGGGGTTTTTTGTTGTTGCTGTTTTGTTTTGTTTTGTTTTAAGTTGGTGTGAGTCAGTCAAGGGGCCTTGAGAAGACAGAGACCCATTTAGGAGTCTATTTGTTATTTTTGCCATTTAAATTGGAGTTTTATGAGGAGCCCAGCAGACCTCTGAAATAAACTAGCTGCTTAGGATCTATCAGGGAGATGAAAGGTTTATTGAATGTCTTTTTGTCAAGAGCCCAGCACTGTATATTTTGAGAAATAAAATATGTGCCTTGATTACTATTAGTAATGTTTGTATCTCTGAAAGGAATAAGGTGTGTCCTTGTGAGACCTTGTTTTGTTGCCTTAGTATATGTAAGGATATGTGTGACCTTGATTTATATTTTGAGTATATGAGAGGCAAGAGATTACCAGAGCTCTTTACCTTAAAAGCAATAACTCTTAGGTAATGGTCCAAGAGCTTGTAAAAAGAAAAATATAGGTAGGGTTATCTGTTGGCCAGAGCAGCCACTACTAAAATGACTGCCAAAAATTTGGCCTGACCCTAGTGTCCTGTCCGTTATCAAGAATATTCTGGTTAAGTGTTGAAAACCAGTAACATTCCATCGAACTCTAGCAGTTAAGATGAGTGCAATGCCACCCGCACAGTCTGTGAACTTCCCTGATAGTCAAGGAGTCTAGGGGAGGAGTAATGTCCCCCAGCACCATGGTATCTGGCAAGGGACTAAACACAGGGGAGGCCACTGACCCCTGCAAATGGAACATGGCAGACAGCTTGGATTTTGCCACATCCCGTGTAAAGGAAGCTTCAAAAGCTGAGCAGAGCTTGTGGGGTACTACTTTTATGACTCAAGGCATAATGGGCAACTGGATATAGAGGGTCACAGACTTAGAGTCTGTGAGAGTATCTCTTTCCAGGACAACACAGTATGTGGCCAGCAATTTTTACTCTAATAGTGTATAGAACAGAGCCAAGATAGTGTTTCTCACATCAAAAACCCATGGGAAATTTATAGCCATCATGGGTGGTCCAGAGACTCCAGGAGGCATGAGAGGAGGTTGCTAAGGCCTCTACAGTGTGGGAGTCTCTGAAGACACTTAGGGAAGTGCCTGCCTATTTTAATTTGGACGTATTCTAGAGGCTTTATTTAAGGGGGGAGACAGGCTTATTTGTAAGCAGTAGCATCAGTGAGATTAAGTAAAATTGGTATTTGAGGGTTATGCTGCCTTTATAGACCAAAACAACCAAAAAGATTATGAGCTCATATATCCTTAATGAGTATGTCAAATAAATCTCCTTGGAGAAGAATGTCATTAATGTTATGCCATAGCAGTACTCTTGGAGAAAGGTGGATGAGGTTAAGCATCTTAACTGCATCTTTTTGCATGGTGTGTGATGGCAATGCTGTTGAGTGACCCCGTGGGTAGCCTAGTAAAGGTGTACTGTTTCCCTTTGGAGGTAAAGGTAGATTATGGTGGAGAGGCTGTTGAAATAGGCACTGAGTAGAACATCTTAGCGAGATCTGTAATAACAAATATTTACTGGCTATTGATTAAATTAAGTTAGTAATTATAATAATGGAGTAGTGGTTATGAAGGACTTAATGGAAGGGACCACAGCATTAAGATTGTAGTACTTTATTGTGAGGTAGCATTTATTTTTTAAGTACATTGGACTTAAGCTAGATTTGAATTAACCCTTTTGTTTTACCACAAGATAAAATGAGTGTTTCTCCCAAACTTCTGAGGATAAGACTTTTGTTTATAACACAGGCATACATTGCAGAGTAAGGCAGCCAGAGATTTCTGGGTCCATAACTCAGAGACTGATAGCTTTGCCTTTTCTGGTTTCAAGGCTTTCAGTTTTAGTTCACACCAAAACTCGTATTGTAGTCCTTCTAAGTGGTTATAAGGAAAAGGGGTGGGGAGCCCCAGTGATCTGCCTTCTAGTGGCCCTCTCTGTTTTAAGGATTCCTAGTCCATCTCCAAGGGTTCAGGGTTTGTACGAACAAAAGTTGTAGCAGCCTCTTTTGTCACAGTGCTGTTAACCTCAATCCAAAATATTGGTTCCTTTGCACGTGGATATATGGCACTTAACGAGGCCCAAACATACTGGCCAGGGTCTTGTATGATTTAAGCAGCTGGGTAATTTTGGTTGTTGTACTGGTAGGAGAGAGTGAGAAGGTGGCTGTGGAAATGAGATATTTTTTCCCTTGACCCAGAGACCATTTTTGGATTAAACACTGAGCTACTGGTTTCCAAGGGCACAACTCATGATGCTCAAACAGGTCTGGGAGTGTGAAGTTGATCGGCATTAGTAGCAAGTGAGACAACAGCACAGGACGCAGGTAATAACACAGACTTTCCCTGGGCAACATGAAATCATATGCTGGGAAACCATTATTTTTCTAAACTGAGGAGTCACACCTCTGTTACCTTTCATACAGGCTGTCTGAGGCACATGAGCTAATTAGAATGGATCAACCCTTTAAATTCCCAAAAAGGTCTAAGCCATACGGCTGACACCAAGACACATTGAATATGCCCTAGGGGGCGTAGCTCAAGCTCAAGCTTCTGTTGCTTAAGGAGATACTCATACATAGGCCCTTTTGCCCTTAGAAAATTAGAAGATATGAAAATGGCCAACAGTCATATGAAAAAATGCTCAACATCACTCAGCATCCGGCTTATGCAAAAATTAAATAAAAAAGGATTATAGACTTAAATGTAAAACATAAAACTATGAAAGTTTTAGAAAAAAACATAGGAATAAATCTTTGAGATCTAGGGCTAAACAAAGAGTTCTTAGACTTGACACTAAAAGCATGGTCCTGATTTGCATTTCCCGGATGCTGAGTGATGTTGAGCATTTTTTCATATGACTGTTGGCCATTTGTATATCTAAAATATTTGCAAAATACACATCTGACAAAGGACTAATATCCAGAATATATAAAGAACTCAAACAACTTTACAAGAAAAAAACAAGCAACCCAATCAAAAAATGGGCAAAAGAGCTAAGCAGGCATTTCTCTAAAGAAGATATACAAATGGCCAACAATCATATGAAAAAATGCTCAACATCACTAAGCATCCGGGAAATGCAAATCAAAACCACACTGAGATACCATCTCACCCCAGTTAGGATGGCAAAAATCCAAAAGACACCGAAAGATAAATGCTGGCGTGGCTGCGGAGAAAAAGGAACTCTCTTACACTGTTGGTGGGAATGCACAATGGTGCAACCCCTATGGAAAATGGTTTGGAGGTTCCTCAAACAATTGCAGATAGATCTACCATACGACCCAGCTATCCCACTGCTGGGAATATATCCAAAGGAATGGAAATCATCAAGTCGAAGGTACACTTGTTTCCCAATGTTCATTGCAGCACTCTTCACAATAGCCAAGAGCTGGAATCAACCCAAATGTCCATCATCGGATGAGTGGATACGGAAAATGTGGTATATCTACACAATGGAATACTACTCAGCTATAAAAACGAATGAAATACTACCATTTGCAACAACATGGATGGACCTTGAAAGAATAATACTGAGTGAAACGAGTCAGGCAGAGAAAAAGAAATACCACATATTCTCACTCATTGGTGGGAGCTAAAAAATAAACAAATTAATTCACCCACAAACACACACAAAAAAAC
>NW_007732176.1:6891-13894 GCF_000696425.1 Galeopterus variegatus
TAAAAAAAAAGAAAAAAAAAGAAAATTATCCCATTAAACTGTTTTGCTTTAATCATGATTACCGTGAAGTTTTCAACACTGAAAAAAATGGATAAAGTTAAGATAAGGCAAACACTGACAAACACAACTGCAAGTACATTCAGCTGAAGCCAATCTCTTCAACAGGCAGCAGACTCATCCACTTTGCCAGGACAGTGTTTTGGACCCAATTCATAAGCCAAGAGCAACCCACCAAAAAGCTACACAAGAGTCAGCAGTCCAATTGTTTTTATAAGATTTAAAGATTTTTTTTTTTTTGTTAGTGGGACACAACACAATGACACTTGGCTAGATGGAATGCAGAACTCTGTTGTCTTGTGTATCTGAGCTAGAGAAGGCTGCAAGGCAGGGCCAAGCAGGGAGTGGTACACAAGAAGATGGTAACAGCAAGCTGGAGTTATAGGAGGGAGTTTATATGTGGTAAGCAGGGTGCAGATCACTAGGTTTACAATATCCCTGTGGATTGGCTAATTTTAATAATTTCAGTAGGCTCTGGGGTTTAGGAGCTGCCCCTGCTTGTCTGGTACCTGACTTTCAGGTGATTGGTTCAGATGTACATTGTCCTGGTGTGTAAGAATCCAATAAGAGAAGTGGTTGCTATGTGGACTTAATCCTCTGCTCAAAAAGTGGAACTGATCAGCTTTAGCTAGGGCCTCAAAACTGGATCAAGGCAGCATTTAAAAAAATAAACAAAAAACATATTTTATGGAGGGATCATCATTCCTGATCCCAAGGACATTAAAAGGATAATAAAGGAATACTATGAACAACAGTATGCCCCAAAGTTTGATAACTTAGGAAATAGCAACCAATTTTTGAAAGTCACAAATTATTACAACTCAAACAAAAATAAATAAATAGCCTGCATTATTTGCTAAAATCAAATCAATAATTAATAACCTCCTAAAATCACTGTGTAGATGTTTTCACTGGTGAATTCTACCAAAAATTTATAGTAGAAATAATACCAACTCTCCACAAAAATTTCAAAAAACAGAAGATGGAACACATCTACCTCATTCTGAGTCTGAGATTACTTCAATACCAAAACCAGGAAGTCATAACCAATATCTATAATAAATGAACACAGATGCAAAAATACTCAACAATATATTAGCAAATCCAATCCAATGATACATAAAATGAATTATATACCACAACCAAATGGGATGTATTTCAGCTAGTAAGGCTAATTCAATATTCAAATATCAATACATGTAATCTACCATATCAGTATGCTAAAAAAGAAAATATATATATATATGAATATTTCAATCAACTCAGGAAAAACATTTGACAAAATCCAAAATTTAGTAATAAAAACTTAGCAACATAGGAATAGAGGGAACTTCTTCAACTTGATTAAAAAAAAAATCCCCTACAAATAAATAAGTAAATAAATAGAAGTAGAGAAGGACAGAAAGATAAAATAGCGAAAACTTATCTACAGTTGACATCATATTTATGATGAGAATCTGGATGCTTTCCCACTATGTTTGGAAACAGGCAAGTATGTCCTCTCTCACTACTCTTATTCGACATCATGCTGGAAGTCCTAGCTTGTGCAATATGATAAGAAAACAATATAATAAATGTATGGATTGGAAAGAAAGAAATAAAACTGTCTTTATTTGTAAATGACATGATGGTCTGTGTATTGAACCCGAAATAATCTACAAGAAAACTCATGGAACTAATAAGTAATTATAGCAAGGTTTTAAAATACAAAGTGAACATAAAAAAGCCAATTATTTTCCTACAGCTATGAAAAATTGAAATTTAAAATAAAAAAAGAGAAAATAATATAATTTACATTGACAAGAATAGGAAATAAAATATTTTGATATAAATTTATCAAAATACGTACAGACTTTGTATGCAGACTCAATATTGTTAAGATGTCAATTGTTCCCAATTTTACTCTTAGATTTAACACAACGCCAATCAAAATCCCAGCAAATTATTTTGTAGATATTTAGAAACTGATACTAAAATTTGTATGGAAAGACAAAAAGCTTAGTCAGGCCAACACAATCAGAAGAAGGCAATGAACGAAGATAGGGGACTTACACTCTCTTATCCCAAAATCTTCTACAAAGCTAAAGTAATCAAGACCACATGGTATTGATGATAAAATAGACACATATATGAATGCAACAGAATGTTGAGTCCAGAAATAGACCCACCCAAGTATAGGCAATTGATCTGACAAAGAAGCAAAGAGCAAAGGCATTCAGTGGGGGAAAAAATAGTAGTCTTTTCAAAAAACAGTGCTTGGAGAATTGAACATCCATGTGCAAAAAGAAAAAAAAAAGAAAAGAAATAAATGTAGTTACAGGCCTTATGCAAACATTAACTCAAAATACACCAGAGACTTGAATATAAAGTGCAAACCCACAAAATATCTAGAACAAAACATATGAGAATAGAAAATTAGTGTTAGAGGATTAGTTAGGATTAGTGTTGGAGACATTAGTATGAAGTCATGCTTAGCTTAATATATATACAGAAATATATATATATATATATGGAAATATTTGTAGATATATGTACTCATGGGTTACTATACACTTACGTATTTCTTTGATCTGTCACTTGTGAGGGCCTAGAAGCAACAATGGCCGAATGGTAATAAGCATACCTGGTGACAAAATGTCAAATTCTAATACCATTTTCCAATAAAAAGAGCTATAACTCTTGGATAAATGGTTGGTTATAAGAGTGGGGTAGGAAAATAGATGAAAAGCCTGGAGTACCATGTAGTGCCAGAAGGTAAGGAAATGCTAAATGAACACACACAGAGACACACACACAGACTCAATGAGTGGGGAATGTCCGAGGGACACAGGGACCAACTGAAAGAACTTTCAATGGTCAAAGCTGGAAGAATTTGAGCAAGAAAATAAATAAATAAAATAGTGTTGGGTTAAAACCTGAAGTATAAAATAAATATCCACGAGTTCATGATGATATAAATAAATAATTAAATAACAAATAAATGAGAAGGAAGAGACGAATACTCCAAGTAATTTCAGAAGATATTCTGCTCTCAAGGAGGTGGATCATAACTCTCTTCTTAAGTGCGACCTATGCATCTTGACTTCTTTCCAAAAAGTATACTTGAGAAAGGGGTAAAAAAGAGTGACTTTACAGTGGAGAAATCTGACAGACACTACCTTCGCCAGCTGATCAAGACTAGCATCATAAGTAATAAGTCATGGTGGTAGTATGTACCCTAGATGCAATATGATGAAAATGGCAATTTTTCTGTGTGGTTTCCCGTTTAGAAGACTCTAAGCCCAGTATAGTCATAGGAAAAAAATCAGACAAACTCCAGCTGAGGGTCAAAATACCTTGACCGATATGTCTCAAAACTGTCAAGGTTATCAAAGCAAGGAAAGTCTGAGAAAAATGTCACAATCAAAAGGAGCCTAATGAAACAAGACAACTAAATATAATATGGTATCATGGATAGAATCCTGAAACAGAAAAAGGACATCGGGTAAATAAATACTAAGGCTTTCTGAATAACGTATAGTCTTCATTTAGTAATAGTGTATAAATATTGTTTCATTAATTGTAACAAATGTACCTTACTCTCATAATGGGGAATAATGTAATAGGAGAATGTACTAGGAGAAACTGGGTGTTGGTACATGTACACACATATTATCAGAAACAGTATGAAAAAATATCATATAAGAAACAGGATTATAAGCCACTTCAGAGAAAAATGAGAAAATGCTTGATTACTAGTGAAAAATTTGTTTGTATATAAAAGTTACACAGCATTTATTAATAACATGCATTTTTCAATGAAATATTATCATTAATATTTTGAATAGTGTATTGCAATAGTTTTCTGACAATACGAGGTACAAAGACTCATTGCTTCTGAAATTCTTTAATACTCAATGACATTGACATTTGAATATCTAAATCTGGGTGAGTGTTTTATTGAATTAAAAGCAAAATAGATACATATCTGATAAGATGTGTAAGTTCTGGGGATCTAATGCACAGCATAGTGACTATAGTTAATAATACTTTATTTTACACTTGAAATTTGCTAAGATAGTACATCTTTTTTAAAAAACTTGTTTTTAATTGTACATATTTGTGGGGTACAGGGTGTGTATGTTGTTTCAATGGATGCATATATATATATTGTACAATGACTCACTTGAGGTATACAGCATACCCATCACTTAAACACTTACCTTTTATTTGTGCAGATTACAGCCAAGATCCTCTTTTCTATCTTATTTAGAATTATACAGCATAGTATTATTAGCTCTATTCAGCCTAGAACACCAAACTCATTCTTCCTATCTACCTGTAACTTTGTACTTGTTAATCCACCTCTTCCCTACCCTCATCCCCTCAAAAAATGGTAACTGTGAGAGATGATGGATGTGTTAAATAGCTTGATTGTGATAATCATTTTGCAATGCATACATAAATCAAATCATCGTGCACACCTTAATTATATACAATTTTATATGTCAACTACACATTAATAAAGCTAGGGTAAAAGTAACATAGATACAGAAAAGTGCACACATCTTGAATGTATGCATCTGGATAGTTCTCTAACAGCATCCCCCAAATCCTTCTTATCTTTGGGTGAGGGGAGAGTGGTGTCACAGAAGGCTGCTTGGAGATGATGTTTAAACTGGGTCTTCTTTTAGCAGATGGAGTTAAGAAATGGTAGCATGGGCATTCTACCAATTATCTAAGCACACATAATTAAATAAGTAAAATTATGGATATGCATTTCCAGAACAGAGAATAATAAAATCCGTCAAGCTGTTTGTACACAGAGAGTACTGTATGCAATAAATCTAAAATCGGATTTTTAGCTAATTTCTAGAGGGCTTTAATTATCCTATTGTATTTTATCTGGTAGAGAGCAGGGAATCATGAAGGATTTTGAGTTGGGAAGTGGCCTACTCTAATAAGACAAACCCAAAAAATTGCAGAGTGAATTAGCAAGGAACAGGATGCAGAAAAGCCTAGTAGAAGGTCATTTCTCCTCCAAGCTCAGTCTCTGGATGCTTCTTTATATGGTGACAGGTAAAATTAACCATGTATATTTAATGTATAACAATCAATGTAGTGTTACAAACCTGTAAGAGAACTCGATCTGTCTTCTAGTCTTTCCTAAACAAGCACATCCAACAATACAAAATGGATGTGTAGATCTCTCCTTCCACAGCCCTAATTCATTTGGCTTTGTACAGAAGTAGATCACAAGTTTCTTTTTATATCTGCAAAAGGAATTTCCTAGTAAACCAGGTATTTGATCCACATAATATTAGAAACATAAATTGTAGTGACCACAAGATATTTTTTTTTAAGTCTCCCATAGCACTAAAAGGGCTCATATGAAACATTTTACCTGAGAAAAAGAGACAAACTAAACCATAATAACCTGGAGATACAAACACGCATTACATAGTTTCTTCTATGTGTTTTGCATTATTCTTTCATGTATAATACTATAACCAAATACCTATTCAGTCCTTAAGTAATGGACAGTATCACTAAAAGAGAGATCCACACATATAAAACAGCTATGCATAATGTGGCATTTTCAAATGTTTAAATTGATTCTATAGAAGCTTAGAGGGGTAAAATACATATGTTGAGGTGGTTAAGAAAAGCTATAGGATGAAAGTAAAGAATCAGGCCCCAGTTGAGTGGAGAGCAGCATAGAGAATTTTTCAGATTTGAAGAAAATATAGGTAGAAGAAACCTTTCCCCAGAAAGAGGGGGAAAATCATTGTGTCTAAGAAAGTTTCCAATGTATACAAAAAAAATACAGTAAAAACTATTCATCAGGACAAAATATGGTTTGATGCTCATTTTACAGGGTACTATCTGAGCACATTCTCGGGAACAAGAAAAACCCAGTACAAGGCTGCTTCTGAGGAGAAGTTCTGGTTACCTAGCAGCCATCTACTATTTGAAATAGGTGTCAGTACAGCCGAAGGAAGAAGACCCCAATTTTTTTTTTATGGTGAACACACTGCCAGAAACTCATTAGGCTGCTATTAATATTCTCCTTTTCATTCAGATTTAAATATGATTGAGTAATGAGTACATAAGAATGAGATGCAATAGATTTTGCTTATTCTCATATCAAGACCTCTGTTTAAAGGTTATGTCCTCTTGCAGTCTTGGAGTCACATAAATGATACAGACACTGATATGTTTTAAAGACTTTTGAGATCTTATTGATGTCATGAAGCTCAAAGCATCATGGAAGGCACATTATAAATTTACCCTGCTGATGCCAAATGGGTCCCGTATAACAAACAATTTGACCAGCCTATGTCCCTGGTTCCTAGGAGGTAGTCTTTAGATTCTTGGAATTTCCTGAATAATAGGAGTGTCTTATTCGTCATGGTTCATGTTATAGAGGTGACTCACAGTGGGATCCCTGATGGTTTATGCTGACAAGATGACTCAGGATAGGCACTTGCCATTCCAGGAAGAACAACCATGTGATTAGAGTATTGGGGCTTTGAAAAAAGTAATAGCTTGACCTCTGGAGAGAGAAGGGAGTGCTAGAGACTGAATTTGACTCTGTGGCCAGTGATTCAATCAATCCTGTCTATGTAATCAAACCCTAATAAAAACTCTGAACATCAAATGCTAGGACATATTCTGACTCCACAGGGAGAGGACAATGGAATTTTTATGTTTGGGATCCTCCCTCACTTCGCCCTATGTGTCTCTTCTTTTGGCTATGCAATGGGTGAAATGTATTCCCCCAGATTTCATGTATTGGAACTTTATCTCCATTTAAACCTTGTTATGAGGGTGGGAAATCCAATTATGGTATTCAAAAGTTGGGGCCTTGGGCCAGTCCGTGGCTCACTCGGGAGAGTGTGGTGCTGATAACACCAAGTCAAGGGTTAAGATTCCCTTACCGGTCATCTTTAAAAAAAAAAAAAAA
>NW_007732176.1:14236-18387 GCF_000696425.1 Galeopterus variegatus
TGATAACACCAAGTCAAGGGTTAAGATTCCCTTACCGGTCATCTTTAAAAAAAAAAAAAAAGTTGGGGCCTTTGAGAGGTGATGGGATAATAAGGACTGTGCCCTCATGAATGGATTAATCCATTCTGGAAATAAGAAGTTATCATAGACGTTGTTCTGATGGCTTTATAAGTGGAAGGAGCGATTCGGTTAGCTCTCTTGGTCAGGCTGTTCATTGCTGTAGAGAGTCATCACCAAGCAGGCCCTTACCAGATGTATTTTCTGGACCTTGGACTTCCCAGTCTTCAAGTTGTAAGAAACAAATTTTATTTCTTTATAAGTTACCCAGTTTTAGGTATTCTATTATAAGCAACAGAAATTAACTAATACAGGCTAGTTCAGATTTGTATCCTTTTGCTATAATAAATCTGTAATCATAGGTATAGTGCTTTCTTACCTTGTGTGAGTCATCCTAATGAATTATCAAACCTGAGTGGTAGTAGAAATACTCAAATTTGGAACCAGGTGGTTAGAAAATAAGATGGCCCTAGGAGCCCCCAAATTTGTGGCTGTTGTCTAAAGTGAGGGCAATGTGTGGAGGACTGTGCCCTTAACCTGAGAGGTTTGGCCTAATTCTGGGCAGTTGGTATCAAAAATATTTGCAGGTATCTTTTAAAAACCTTTATAAAAGAGACATCATTTTACCAACTATAACTTTTACAATTGCTTCCTTTTATTCTGATCCTCCCATTACCAGAAGAGGAAAAAAGAAAAGAAAAATAGGAGTATTATTACTAAATCTTAATACATAGATACTTCTTAATTTCTTCCTTATGGCTTATATGAAGTATCTCAATCAAATAAAAAAAATTACAGTTATATACTTATTTTTAAGTGAAAGCAATCATCATGCATTCTAAGACAAAAGGAGCTCACTATACTGCATAGCTCTGTTTAATAGTTAAACAAAATAACAGAGGTTCCAATATTAGCTCATATTGGAGAATTGTGAGGAAAAAATACCAACCATACTATCTTTGACTTAGCCTAATACTTCTTAATCAGGGAATCTAGAAAATGGTTCCAAGTCTAATTAAACCCATAAAATCAATACAAGCATTTAACAACTCTGTCTTCACTCCCGAGTCCAAGTCTGAGAGTTAAGTTCAGTAAGTTAACTGACTTGTATTTCATCTGTGGTTCTCAATATTAAAATAGTGTTGGAACACAGTTGTAACCAGCAATCATGCTTCCTCCTTCTGTCCACCTTCATGCTCCAGTGACTGGAATTCCTTGATGATTTGCAAATTGATATATGCTTTCTTGGACTGTTGTTATTTTCAGATGACATAAGAGTGCTTCGTTGGCCCAAAAGAGAATTAAACAAACTATGCAGACAACACAAAGACATAAGATTCAACTTTTCTGTGTAAAATTTTGCAGATCAATTTAGTCTAAATTTTTTTTTTTCTGTAAATGGTGTGAAATTTAAAACTGCTGAGGAAAAAGTCACCGGATCACAATAAACTTAACTGTGCATAATTTGATTGAACTCTTTTGGAAATTATTGAGCAGAAGTTTAAAAAATGAGTCATTTAAAACAGTGCAAAGCAGCAAAATGGCATTAGGTCCCACTAGGGTACAGAGTTATTCGGAACATCATGTGAAATTTTCTTCATCACTTTCAGATTGAATTTGTATTTGAAAAACACTTCAAGAACAAACTATATTTAGAGATATAGTAATATTCACAAGGCCTGGGAAATAAATAGGCTTATGAGCATTTAGCATTTATGTATATGGAAAGTGAAAAGGTATTTTATTACAAATGAAGTCACATTTGTTATTCAAAAATATTTGAAATTATTTTAAATCAGTAAAATAAGAAAAGAAAATTCCTGTAGAATTTATATGCTCACTAAATGATTTGATAATCAGCTTTCTATTGCTGACTGCATTGTTGCTTGAGCTAGAGTGGCATATTAAAATATAATGAAAGGTGAATATTGAAAATTATCTTTAAAAATGAGAGGATATAATTTGGTTCTGACAAGAAAAACTTTACATACATTTCACAATTTACCTTTCAACTAATTTCTTGCTTCTCTCACTATATCCTAGTCCTCAGTAACACAATTTTCATAAATACGCCATGCACAGTCAAGTGTAATGCTCTTGTTAGTGGTATAATCTCGCCTAGGTGAAGTTCTTTTCCTTCTTGGGACTTGATAAAGAATGTGTTAGAGTCACAGGAGAGGATGCACCTACGTGACTAAATCCCTGCAGCAGAGTCTTAGAATCAATACAGTTGGAACCTACAGAGGTTCCAACTTCCTCACTTGAGAATTCTGTTGGCAGCCAACAGACCCAGGAAAGCAAGTGAACAGTAGTAGACATATACTAATACATACTGTAAAATAGTATGATGATTTAATATGCAAGCTAGGGAAGATATCAGACTAATGACATTTTTCTTATTATGTTCTAATTTAAAAAACAACATACTTTTAATGAATCTATGCAAATATATTGCCATGAAAAGCAAAGAGACTCAAGGACAATTTCTGTTTGGGAAATGGGTGATAGAATATCATTTTAAAATGTTTCATTTAGGTTTTAAAAAAACAGTGTATTAAATTGCTATGGTTTCCAGATAGTTTAAGAATTAAAGGTGAAAATAGAACATTAATGCACCATAAACATATTACAAATAAATAAATATAATCCTCCTTTATCAATTTCTTCAGCCTCATGAAATCATTGTTTAGCTGAATTTTCGGTGAATAGTCTACTGAGGTTGTCTGCTTCTTGAATGACAAAGTTCTGGAAAATCCTGACAGTCCACTGGAATAGTCAAAAAGTTTTCTAAAGGATGCCATGGTATCCTCTTCCAATAATCTATTTGTTGAAGTGTCAATATCGTGAATTACCTAGAGCAGTTTTTTTTTTCAGGAGGCTCTGAGATAATCCTTCTTTGTTCAAGAAGCAAACCCTGGTCTGTAATTGACTGGAGAACCTTCTTAGAAGCATGAGAGTAAAACATAACCTATCTATAGGTGACAGAAACTCAGCATGGCTGTGATTAAATTTATTATGGTAATTTTCAAGTGTGAAGGACTGATGAGAGTTCATGAGAAGAATAGTGTAACCGACAAATAAATTTCATGGTTTCTGTGCCAGACTAAACAGAATAATAAAGCCTTTTCAAAAGGCAATTTTTTGGAAAAAACCCTCTAATTATATTTAGTCTCATTTCAAAGAATACAGTGAGTATCACACCTGATTAATAAAAATGGAAGAACATTATTTTTACAGAGGAAACATTGATGTGTAATACACGATCATCCTGATATATAAATCAAATGATTATGATATATTTTATTATGTGCCAGGATTGTTCAATTTCTATATGCATTTATTTATTTATTTTAAGAATCTTTGTAATCTAAGTTATTAACAGACCATTGGTGGAATGAAGACATTACACAATCACAAAATGAAAGATAAATGCCTTTCTGAACAACAATGTCTGAATAATAGACACAGAGATAGACTATAGCTTTAACTCTATAACTTCCATCATGTGTCAAGAACAAATACAGAACCACAAAAAAAGTCATTTTCATGGTATCAAACAGGTATTCTCCTTGCCAGGGGGCATAAGGTTCTTAACTGATTTAAACTTAAATGAAGAAAAAAAAAAAAAAAAACAACACAAAACACTAACAGAGCAGATAGTCCATTGCCTCTCATACAACAGAGAATAGATATTTATAAATCATTCATTCATTTAACAAATATTAAGTATAAAATCAGAATCCAATCATTGCTGCCACCAATGGGAATAACTTATCAGATATAAATTAATAAAACAAAGGCCAAATACATTATAGAAAAGAAAATGAAAATTAGAAAAAAAAAAAGCAAGTTCTATTTCGGTTCACAATTCACCACTGAGAGGCAAGAAATGACATGCCTCGGCTTAACAGATCTCATGAGTTGCAGTGCTTGGAAATGAAGTCTCCCAGTCTCTCTCAGGTGAATTCATTAGACATCTTGTTGGAAGACCTCAAAACAGGTAAAAGATTTTTTTTTTTTGTCTTTTTCCGTGTCCGGCAACGGATCGCAACCCTCAGTGTCACCCCTGTACCGGACTGGGACCGGCAACGGGA
>NW_007732176.1:19338-30536 GCF_000696425.1 Galeopterus variegatus
GGAGCGCCTCCGCGCTTCCCAAGCGGTGCACTAGCGCAGTGCGCCACCGGGCCGGCCCCAAGATTTTTTTTTTTTAAAGAGTAAAATTATGACTCTCTTATGGATAAAACATGAACAGCTGTAAAATTGAGTTGACTAATTTCTTATTAATGAGAAGATCTGTCAGATATTATAATCAAAGCCAGAACATTTTAAGTTCAAATCTATCATATATAAAAAATATATTGTATACATGCTAGAATGATATTTTACAGTTAATGAGACTTTCCCATTAGTGTGTCTCTATTTTTAAAATCAAATTCTAATTCAGTTTTGTATTTTAGTCCCAAAGAGAAGTTTGAGTTTTGTTTTGGTATATTTGTTTTTTTAACAATTTTATATATGCCCCATATTCTTTTATCATTATGGATGGCAATATTCATGCTGGTGACCAATTTAAAGTTGAATTTAAAGTTATCAACCTCTTTAATTCAGAAAATATTTATCTCCCTTCTGCTTTAAGTACCTGTTAATTATGACCAAAACCTAAACCTGGCCAATACACAGAACTGCTGGATTACCAAAATTTCAAATTTAAGTTTTCTTACTCTGACCATGACCTCTGTACTATATATATTGATTGAAGTTGGTAGAATAAGTTCGGGTATATATTTGCAAATTCACCCTAGTTATCTGGGATATAATGCATATGTACCTCAAATACTCCTTTGCTTATATGAGCTAAAATCATAAAATCTAAAGTTGACTCTTCTCTTAGGATGTTATCATTAATCCTTACACTCTCAATATTTTAACACCATGATGGTCAGAAGAGTCACAGAGAGATAGACTATGGGGAAAGACATGCAGGAGAAGAAAATACTTTTTTTTTTTTTTTAATAATACCCACATGTAGCTTGACTCAAGCCAATTTTATCTGAATGCTAAAGACTGGAGAACTGCCAAAGGATTTATTAATGGAGTCATTTACTGTCTCAGTTCCTGGAAAGCATATCACGGGATTCACTGCACCTTTTCTGATGGCTATAATTTTCTACCTGTTACTATTTTACTTAAGAAGCACTCTGTTTAATCCAATAAATTCAGAAATGACTGGCAACATTAAAATATTTATTCAACAAAAATTTGCTGATATGTTTTTACATAAACACTTTTTATCAAAAACATTTTTATTTTTATTAAATATTTAGAATGTTATATTTGGCCCATCTTGCTTATGAAAAATGTCCATCTTGTAAATTAACTTGCAGAGCTAGTCATTGCTTAACAGACTTACACCGTTGGGAAAACTCTGACACCATTTCTCAATTTAAATAGGTATTAATATTTATTTTAAAGAATATTATAAAATGCATTAAAAAACAAATTACAAAGATTTTCAAGACATGTTATTAAAAGCATTCAAGCCAAAATGAGATGATGAAATATTAGATTGACCATATAATCATCCAAACTAGAACAACTTTAAGAAGGAAAGAAGACATTTCTAATAATTATGAATAAAATTGAATTGTTCGTGTTAAACTCAGCCATGTGATGATTCATCCGATCTTATGACTAAATAAAACATAATAAAATAACCAATATACTGATTTTCATTGCTTTATTTAAAACAATGCAATGTAATGCATAGCTAGAATTTTTATATAACAAGAGAATTATGAGAGAAGTAGGGATTTTCCTTCACTATTCACGTAAGAAGGCAAGTGTCAAACTGATTTAATACTGTTGGTAATTTTCAATAAGAATTAGTAATAAAAATTACACACTATTCCAAACACTTTGTAAGACATTGTGACTGAGTTTTTCTCATGTACTTAATGAAAAAAAAATTATATACTGTCAAACTAATGAGCACATTCAAGTATGTAACGAAAGTATGTAATATTTATTATTAATATTAGAGTAAAAATATCAAAAATTTTTAAAAGGTGAAATTTTATGTGGATTGATACAAATTTAAATTTAATTCAATAAAATGTTTTGAATATTTGAAAAAACCTTCAAAGGTTTGACACAATAGTTTCTAATATATATAAACATATATTCTATATATATTGATTTTTTTCAAATGAAGTCTGATATCTCAATGTGGTTTTAATTTGCATTTCGCTGATGACTAGTGATTTTGAGCATTTTTTCATGTACTTATTGTCCATTTGTATGTCTCCCTTTGAAAAATGTCTATTCAGTTCCTTTGCCCAGTTTTTAATTGGGTTATTTGTTTTCTTACTGTATAATTGCTTGAGTTCCTTGTATATTATGGATATTAATCCCTTGTCAGATGCACAGTTAGCAAACATTTTCTCCCACTCTGTAGGTTGTTTCGCTCTCTTCATTGTTTCCTTTGCTGTGCAGAAGCTTTTTAGTTTGCTATAGTCTTGTTTGTTTATTTTTTTCTTTTGTTGCTTATGCTTTCAGGCTCATGTTCATAAAGTCTGTGCCCAGACCTAGTTCCTGAAGTGTTTCACCTATATTTTCCCTTAGTAATTTTACAGTTTGGGGTCTTATACTTAAGACTTTAATCCATTTTGAGTTGATTTTAGTATGTGGTGAGAGGTGCACATCTAGTTTCACTCTTCAAATGAAGTCTGAAAGAAATGATGGGAAATTTTATCTATTGGTTATATTTAATGAATTTTGAGAAGATTAGTGGTCCTAGAATATATTAAAGTTTTAATTTAAAGCCTGAGCTCTATTCACTTGTACTGTTTGGATATTAAAGAGACATTTTCTTTCCAGCAAATGATATATCCTAGAGGTTAGTTCTGAAAATAAAAGAAATAATTTTTATTTCTAAGTGAGTGTGTAGGGGAAAGAAGGCATCTTTAATATCCCAAGTTTCTTACTAAAGGATTTGATGCTACCTTGCTTCCCTGGAACTTTCCCATAAGAGCCCCCATTTTTTTGTAAATAAAGGACTGAAGTGCTGAGATGGCTAAACAATCCTCTCTAATATATTGTTTCCAACACTGGTACTTCTCTCTGCTCAGAAATGTAGACAGGATACAGAAAGTCACAAAGACTTGGCATGCTTATGGTGCCTTGATTTTTTACACAAATGTTTATACAGCATTTATTATATGCTGAGTATTGTTTTGAGCATTTTTAACAGTATTCAAATTTTTAATTTTTATATCAGCCCTATGAAGCAAATATTACTAATATCTCCATTGTACAGATGGTCAGGTTAAGGCATGACCAAATTAAATTACTTGCTCAACTCATACAATGTCTCCTGCCACAGGAAAGATTTCCAGTTAGGCCATCTGGCTCCAGAGTCCGCAGTGTTAATCATTGTGCACTTGGCTGCCTTTGGTCAGTCACTGAGGAGGGTCACCCAAAACAAATGTTTAAAATTGTCTATTTGGTGCCCAAGTTAATTTTGCATTCTGGGGCAATGCATGAGATCAAAAGTCAGGACTGGGGCCGGCCCCGTGGCGCACTCGGGAGAGTGCGGCGCTTGGGTGTGCAGTGGCGCTCCCGCCACGGGTTCGGATCCTATGTAGGGATGGCCGGTGCGCTCACTGGCTGAGCGCAGTGCGGGCGACACCAAGCCAAGGGTTGTGATCCCCTTACCGGTCACAAAAAAGACAAAAAAAATAAATAAATAAATGTCAGGACTGGTAAGGATCATACCTTTGTTTATTAAAGTGAGAAGGAGAAAATAAGAGATTGAAAAGAAAAATTTGTAGAATGCCTCAAAGGCACAATCTCAGGCAGATCAATTATAAAAGAGTTCACACAGAAGTTAATGATACAGGCACTGATCACATTCAAAATATCAGGTGCCCCCAATTCCCTTGTAAATTCTTCAAGTTCTCTCTAGGGTGCAAGTATTCAAGTCAGAAAACTGTGTAGTAATATCTAGTGGCAAATGACAAGACTAGAGAAATTCCTGAGCAATCCCTTGTAAATTCTTCAAGTTCTCTCTAGGGTGCAAGTATTCCAGTCAGAAAACTGTGTAGTAATATCTAGTGGCAAATGACAAGACTAGAGAAATTCCTGAGCAGAATTTGATATTTGTGTCTGCAAGCAACAGCTCCATCATGGTTTGTATATTAATTCTGGTTTTAATTTCTAGCTATATAGAATTTTAAGTGACAGCAAATTTTATTTTATGTCTGCTCTCTAGCTATGTTTTTCTCTTGATTAATTTTATTTGTCATTTAGCTTGTTGTTTCTGACTGGAAAACTCAGCATAAGAAAGTCCATTTTAGTCTAATTATTAGTGAGGGTGGGAACATTTATATTAATGAGAAAGAAATCTTTATCTTGCATGACAATTTCTTTAAAACTCTTAGCGTAATTTAGGTCATGAAGATTACCAAAAAGAATCAAGCAGAGAGGTTTTACCAGACATTATAAACAATTCAGAGTGATTTCCATTTTATATGCCTATGAATGTGTGTGGTATTATTCTACTAATCTGTGAGGAAAATTTAAACAAAACAAAAACAAAAAAACTAAAAGCAGAAATGAACCAATGAAAAATGCAAAACTAGCTTAAGATATGAGGATACTTTAAAAAGTTCATGAAAATATTCATATTAATTCTATTTTTTCATGAAAATTTTGCATCACCCTTGTATGGGCTGAATATAATGCAGAGAAATGCATTACTCCTTTTTAAGAGGTGGAAAAGGATATCTAAATTGCTCTAATTTCTATTACATTAAAGGGGCGATGGTTTAAAAAAGATAGTTTTAATTTAATTAAATGTGCTATACACTTTTCAAAAAAATTATATCCTGAAATAAAATAATTATTGTATTTTCAAAGGCTTACCTTAAAATATCACTTCCTCTAGTTCTAGCGTTATCTCAAATGGCAAACTATGTCAGATTGAAAATCACAGATATTATATGAGAGTATTACTTTTTCTTTGAGATGACTATCATTTTTTCCATTTAATTATATTTCATAAGGAAAGAGACTATATTTGTTCATTTCTATAACATTCAATGGAACTTCTTTGATTCCAATAGAAAACAGTGTTGGCTAGAGTTATAGGTTTTTTGTGTGTGTGTTTTATTTTTCACTTATGAGATGTTAAAGAAAATCTTTTGAAGAAGAGCAAGAAATTAAAAGATAAAAATCAATGTGAAAAGTAATAGGTCTATAATTTAGGATAACTGAAACCCAAAATGGTATTTAATAGCATTTTCTGAAACATATCAGATTATCACATCTTCATTTTGCAGTTTCAAAGATCTCGTTAACATCTATTCAATAAAGGTCTTGATTGCAACTAATTTTTAAAAGTAATGAATTTCTGTCTGCACTATGTAAATGACTAAGCTGTAAGGATCTATTATCCCATGATTATTATGAGATTGCAGATGTAATTGTGTAATTTTCTTCTAAATTAGGAAAATAAGCATTCCCACATCATGATATTCTTTTAAAAAGAACATTTGAAAACACTAAGCGATATATATTTTTATCCTTAGGTCTCTAAACACAAAAATGATTGAAGAGAATACTTAAAGGATTTCAGATGTTCATAGAGCCTATTAAAATTAATTCAAGACTATATTGCACTTACGATTATTTTCCTCAGTAACTTCTGGGTTTTTCAATTTTTCAAGTATTGGTTGGAAATCATGCTGATTAAAATGACCTACTGCCAATATCAGTACAGTTGTCACCATCAGCTGTGCCAATGACATTTCTTTGTCCTTAAATCATTGACTTCTACTATGGGCTTTTTTCACCTAAAGCTTTCCACCTTGTCTATTGTGATTATTCAAGTTAACAGTATGTTTTCTACACAGATATTTAGACTCATAAGTACTCTGTTGCTTTTATAGATCATATTTGTAAGCACTAATTTTCAAATTTAAATATAAAACTAGCCATTAAGTAGAAGTTGAGTCTGTTACATAAAGAACATTAATAAGAGAGATTAAATGAGTTTGTTCATTTTTCCTTTGTTAATTCCCTTCTACCTTCCTTTCTTTGATAAATTCCTGCTATTTACCAAGGTTTGTGTACTGAAGATAAAAAATAAAAAGTAAAATTTGGTCTAGGCCTCTAGGATCAAACAGCAATCAAGCAGAGCAGTGCCAAATTCAAAACTTAGTATAGTGTGTTTCACTCTTTGGTTTTTAACCTGCATTCCAAATGGCTTTTTACAGCAGGTGTAATAAGGTGATAATTATGAAGGCATTGTGTAGCTGAATGAAAATGTTAGAAATGTGATAATAAAGGCAGCAAAGGACTGAAATTTAAGCAAGAAATTGGAGGGAAAAATTTGAGACTGAAATGTGCATTGAAATACACATACACACACATACATGTACACACACAGCCAAACTCATTCTAACAAAAAATTAGCAACTATTCCTCCTCACCGCCTCGCACAACTCCTTCCTCCTTCTAGTAACCACGGTTTTGTTCTTTCCTTCAGAAAGTTCAATGTATTGTGTTTTCTTTCTTTCTTTCTTCCTTTACTTATTTCCTTATTTCCTTTTTTCTTTATATTTTAGCTCCCACTTACAAGTAAGGAAATTGGCTAATGGATACAAAGAATGAGTACATTTTGTAATGATAAATATGCCAATTTCCTGATTTTATCATCACATGTTGTACACAAATACTGATAGTTAACTCTGTACCCCACAAACATGTACAATTATGTTTCACTAAAATAATTAGCAACTATTTAACTTACTATTGATCAATCCTGTTCATGTTGGAAGAGCAATAAATAGTTTGCCTGAATTGAACTCAGTAATAAACTGATTAGTATGTGCAGCGGATCCCTGGCAAACTTCGCACCTTCTTTGATCTTCCTATCTTTGTTCCTTGATGGACTGTGGTATAGTAAAAATCATAGGATTTTTTTTTTTAACATTTTGTACACATGCATTGTGGATAGAAAGCTAACTGTTTGGAATTTTGCTATGGTATAATGCCAGGCCTTCATCAGTCATGTCATTCAAAGGAACTGGGAAGCTGAAAGAAGATTTTATCCTAACTTCCATAATTCCTCCTTCCTTATGTAATATTGGACTTAAATTATGGTATCTTAACACACATGGTATTCAACAAATAAACAATCATTTTAAATTATTTTAAAATAAGTTCCCTGAGAATACCAAGAGTATTGTTATTGCCCATCAGCAACTTTACAATTAAATGCTCACACTTTGGATCAGTTTGATATCTTCTCCTCCAATATTGAAAACAAGAAATATCCTAAAGAAATGTCTGATTTTATAAAACTTGTGAGTGACAATATGTATCATGTAATATGTGGTAGATAGAATTCTAAGCTGGCCACCATGATTCCTATGTATATGCCCCATGTGCTACTCTCCCTTTGAGTGTGGGCACATCTGTGAGTATAATGTTATATCGCTCCCATATTAGGTTACTAAACAGGTGACTTTAAGTTAATCAAAAAAAAATATTATTTGAGGTGGGCCTGACCTAGTTAGGTGAGTTTTGCAAAGCAAGATACTTTTACTGTCTTTGAAGATGGAGTCTCCATCTGCAGAGCAATACATTCTGCCAATAAACTTGTGAGCTTGGAGAGAACTCTGAGCCTCACATGAGATCATATTATTTGAGGTGGGCCTGACCTAGTTAGGTGAGTTTTGCAAAGCAAGATACTTTTACTGTCTTTGAAGATGGAGTCTCCATCTGCAAAGCAATACATTCTGCCAATAAACTTGTGAGCTTGGAGAGAACTCTGAGCCTCACATGAGATCCCAGTTTCAGCAGACACCTTAATTTCAGGCTTGTGAGAACCTGTCTAAGCAAAAAACCTACATAGGCCTCACCCTAACTTCTGACCCATGTAACTGTGCTGTAATAAATGACCACTGTTTTAAGGCACTAAGTGTGCATTAGTTACACAACCAATATGTGATGTTAAAAAATAGCAAAAAAAAAAAAAAAAGTTTTGTAGGGTCATTTTTATTTTTCATCGAAAAAAAAAGATGTTTGTTATACTTCTAATTTCAAATTTAGAGTAATAGCTATTAATTTATTTTGGGGGGGGTGTTCTAAGACCTTGCAGCTTCTTTAGTATGGGCGATGCCAGAACATATAAAAGCAAATGTGTGCATGAACATATGCGCACACATGCACTCACACACACTGTCTCAAAAAATGGAAATGAGATTACATTGATGGATTGGATAGTTCAAAAAAAGCTGGTAGCATATTTACTTCAGATTTTTTCCTATTAACAGTAATTCATGGCATTTACAAAAATATGTAACAATTTTAACAATATTATCTTGCTTCATATATTTCCATAGAATTTATTGCCTTTTTGTTTCCAGCATTTGTATATCACCCTATTTTTCTTATGGACAGAAGTCTTATCCTCCTGACTCAATATTGCATTTATCAGTGCCACATACCAGTAGGCACTCAGAAGAAGTTTTTTAATAAATTGATTTTTCGATAGATGTTAAAGAAAAGTTAATTAACAACAATAAATATTTAACTATTTTCTCTATGTGAAACAAAATCTTCATTCTTTACCTAATATGTAAAATAGTATCTTCCTCATAATAGTACTGAGATTTTAATAACTGCAGCATAACTCTTCTTTATATTAACTGTATTTCATTAGAAGTTATGTTCCCTATGAGTTTTGAGATCCTGTGTTTCTTATCTACTTTTATGCCTGGTTCATGATAGGTATCTAATCAATGCTGATGGATGGCTAATTGAGCCCACATTTGCCTATCTTCATTTAAAAACCGTAATGAAAGTGTCAAATGAATATATAAATAAGGAAGGTGGCAGGGAGCAGGAGAAGGACAGGGCAGTATTAATGGCCAAGTAAATTTGAAGAACTTGGGAAGATAAATGTAAAGGGAAAATGGTAACCTTTCAGTGGAGAAGCATGGCAGATATTCCACTAGAAACTCAGTCAATGAAATTAATATTATAAAGAATAAGATACATCTGTATCACATGCCCTTGATAAGATGCATTGAGAAAAACACACCATTCTATCTTCTCGAAATGCACAGTCTCAATCTAATCATGAGTACACATCATATACATAGAATTGAGGGACATTCTGCACAATAACTAGCCTCGACATTTCAAAAGTGTGAGGGTCAGTGAAAGAAGATAGAGTACAAATCACAGATAAGAGGATAATAAAGATTTAAAAGCAAAATGCAATGTGGTCTTCTGATTTGGAACATAGATCTAAAAAAAGGACATTAGTGGGAAAGTGGCAAAATTCAAATAAGTTCTGTAGATTACTTAATAGACTTGCATCAATGTTAATAATTTGGTTTCCAAAATTATAATATCTACATGTAAGATGTTAACATTAGGGAAAGCAAGGAAAGTGTATATGGGACTCACTGTATTATTTGGCAACTGTTCTTTTTAAACCACTTGTGGGGAAAAATAGGATAATTTAGTCAGGCTCCCTGACTCAATTATGTAGGTCTGGTTGTGGGTCGAGCAGCACATTCTTAACTCTTTGTAAACAGGTTTGGTGGTTGGAATTAGTGGGCATGTGTGCCAATGTACCTTTTTTATTAATTGCTACTGCTAGTGCATGTGTGCCAATGTACCTTTTTTATTAATTGCTACTGTGTATTCTTGAGTTTGTGGAGCAGGCTGGCAGCAGAGAGCTCCTGTCTATTAATAGAGCATGTTTACTGTGCTGGCAGCTGCTCGNGTGGGGAAAAATAGGATAATTTAGTCAGGCTCCCTGACTCAATTATGTAGGTCTGGTTGTGGGTCGAGCAGCACATTCTTAACTCTTTGTAAACAGGTTTGGTGGTTGGAATTAGTCTAGTGCATGTGTGCCAATGTACCTTTTTTATTAATTGCTACTGTGTATTCTTGAGTTTGTGGAGCAGGCTGGCAGCAGAGAGCTCCTGTCTATTAATAGAGCATGTTTACTGTGCTGGCAGCTGCTCGGTTTCAGTTTTTCTGTGGACTTTGCCCGTAGCAGTTGAGTTTCTGAGTTTCTCCTTTGTACCGCCTAACTTTTAGTGTTGTGTGTGCTGAATTAAGACTATTCGTACTTCAGCCAAGGCTCCAAGGATCTTTTTGCCAGTTACCTAGCTCATAGCCCTGCGTGTGAAGGGTTTGTGAACGGGCTCGAGAGGTCTGTGAGCTGTAGACCCAGCCCTAGCTCTACAATTGGCATCGTGGGCAGGATTACATGACACCACTTTATTGAAATGTCATTCACATACAAAAAGCTTTCCATATTTAATGTATACATCTTGCTGAGTTTGGATATAATTATATGTAAGTATATATGCATTACCTTCCAAAGTTTCCTCCTGCACCAATCATTATTATTGCTGTTTGTGTGTGTGTGTGTGTGGTAAGAAAAGTTAACATAAGATCTAACTTCTTAGCAAATTTTAAATATACAATACAGTATTGATAGATATAAGCACTATGTTGTATAGAGTAGATCTCCAGAACTTAATTATTTTGCAAAACTAAAATTTTGTATGTTTGCCTCCCCATTTTCCCCAGCCCCTAATAATTTTTCTAAAAGTCTCAAGTTATCTTAACATTAAAAAAATAAAAATGGGGAGGACAACTAATGATGGAAATGAATATGAAAATCAGGCAGTAATTTAGACACATTG
Source organism: Galeopterus variegatus (assembly GCF_000696425.1). Classification (NCBI taxonomy): domain Eukaryota; kingdom Metazoa; phylum Chordata; class Mammalia; order Dermoptera; family Cynocephalidae; genus Galeopterus; species Galeopterus variegatus. The sequence continues at coordinate 29,940 of NW_007732176.1, forward strand.
TGTTTATATTTCTATTGTTAAGAACAAAGAAGGAATCTGTAAGTTTCCCAACTAAAAGTCAAATGGAGCTAAATAACAGATCTTAAGCAAAGAAAGAGAACCAAAGTAGCATTCCACACCTAATCTACTATTCTAGATGCATGAAGACACTAGAACACAGTTTAAAAGGGTTGTGAGGATGAAAGTCCTGTCATGAGAAATCTACACATTGTGATAGAAGGAGCCACTTTTGGAGAAAAAAAAAGAAGCCATGATATTTTAATCTAAAATGCCATCAATAAGAAAACGTAACTTTTTAAAATGTAATTTCTATAACTGTATAATATAGCCTGCTTTTGGTTTGGAATACTTGCAGAATTCAAGATTTTCTCATCTATTCTGGAAATTCACTGGTATTACTTACTCATTTTACAAGTACACTTTAGTTTACTGCAGTATTTTTCTGAAAACATTTCACATGTAGGTTGTATTTGTATGCTATGTTCTGTGATACTCTGCAAATTGTTTCAATCTGTGGGGGAAAAAAACACAAAAAGAAGAATTAAAATTAAAGCAGCCTCATTCCATATGGTTTTCAAGTGGCACTCTATATAAAAT
>NW_007732176.1:31300-33235 GCF_000696425.1 Galeopterus variegatus
CATTTATACTAAATTTGTAAAATAATTATAAGACTATAATTAATTGGCAAGCAATATACTACTGTTTTTCTATTTACCTAACAAATAGTTTGAAATAAGAGTCCATATTTAGATATTAACTAAAATTTACTTTTTAGAGTGCCAGATAGAGACACAGAAATTATGAAACAAAAACAAACTTAACTCTTGTCAGTATACAAATTAAAATATTTCATCTATTCAAAATAAGTGAAATGTAATTAAGTCTCAAAATGTAATTTTAACTGTATTGGTAAAAATATTTAGTAAAACATTACACATTTAAAAAAAAGAAGTTGTGAGGAGAAAAGTGTGTGCACCTGAAAAAACACTCATGAGGAAACCTTTTGCAGTAGGTTTCTAACTGGTTTCATGCAGCCCTGTTTCTTCTTTGCCATCATAGTTATTTCTAAAATGCAGTTTTCTTATTTTCTTGCTTAAACCTTTCCATGTCCCAATTGACCAAAAGAGCAGTGTTTAAAATCTTTGTTATATAGCTGTGAACACAGGTGGATGCCTAGCATCTGAACCCACCTTCCATGTTTGGAAAATTTCTCTGTCCACTATTCATTACAATTCTGAAAAAGAAAAATGTGCAATCTTTGCTTTCTTGGCCTTCTTTAAATTCTGTGATATGTAACCATATTGCACGTCATTGAACTAACACAAATTATGAATCCGACAACAAATAAGCAAGAATAGTATGAGTCTACAATAGCAATCACAGCTTCATCACTTTTCCATGGTCAGTGGTAAAAATAGTTGTAAGAGTAGGGTCCAGGGCCTGTGATCACTGGTGCTGATGGGTGAGTTGGTGTCTGTGCCCAGTGGTGGCAGCAGCATCTTAGATACATTTTATCTCAATGCTGTATCTGGACCTGATTGCTTGGCCCTACCATAGGATTTGATACTAACGTAAGCAATATCCTTTATTAAAACAGTCTTTTCAACCTAATTTTGCTTCTGTTGTTTGCAGCTTAGAGTTCAAATTCTATTAACTCTATTTTATGCTTCCAATAACTACTTCTTTGAAATAGTCTCAAAGATTTGAATGAGCAAAGAAAAAGACAAGAATTTGAACACTTAAATTTGATAAAATTGGCATGACTTAGAAACAATGGCTCAGATTTAAAGTGAATTAACATACTGTATTCTCATAAAACATACATTTTCACATTTTAACTTAGTAGTTTTGAAATACAATTAAATTGTGTTAAATGTAAAAGTGCTTTTTGAGAGGTCTTTCTAAAAAAAATAAAGCAAAGCTGTAATTAAACTAATTACAAAATAAAATTATCTTAGAGGTAGGGAAATACACTTATATATTTATAACAATCCTGACTTTATATTTCTAGAGTTTGTTTTGTTTTGTTTATTGTACTCTTTATCATTCCTATGTTGTGATTCTTCTAAGGATTCCAAGTTTTAGCACCTACTTATCCAATAACAGACACTCATTCTTTTTCTACCCTCCCTAGTGTAAACACTTACATAGCAAAGGAACTTTGATTAGCAGACCAGGGGAAAATACAATTGGAAATAAAATAATGAATTTTCTAATATAATATCTTTAATTTGACAATAAATGGTTTTAGTTGAATAGTTTTTATGACAACTAATGCTGATTTCTTTCCCTTATTTAAACCATCTCTTGATATATGAAAGGGAATATAGAGAGATTCTTTCATATCGTCTATTTTATAATAGATGGAATAGACTATTCCATCCAGGTCTGCTTCTGTGCTCCTTCTGGATATCCTTAGCCAGGTAATTGTTTAGTTTAAGAATGCATTTTACTGATACACTGTATTTTCTGGATAATATTCAAATTTGGTTATGTTTTCAAGATTCTTTTCTGTGGGGCCGGCCCGGTGGCGCACTGCTACAGTGCGCCGCTTGGGAGTGTGGCGGTGCTCC
>NW_007732176.1:34017-35229 GCF_000696425.1 Galeopterus variegatus
CCGTTGCTGGTCCCGGTCCGGTACGGGCGCGACATTGAGGGTTGCGATCCGTTGCCGGTCATGAAAAAAAAAAAAGACAAAAAGGAAAAAAAAAAAAAAAGATTCTTTTCTGTAAGAAAATTGACTTTTCTGGGTGGAAAGATTTTTCTTCTGGTTTAGCATAGCTGATGCTTATCTAACAGATACCTTCCCTGCTTTTTTTTTCAGTCTGTAATTCCCTCTGTATCTGTTCTCCTAAATTAAGGATTTCAATCTAGCCTACACACTTTGCTCTCAATGTTTTATTATTTGACTGATGCTTTATATAATTGGTTAATTTCATGTCAGACTGGTATATACACCTGAATTCTCCAGCAAGTATATAACTTCAGTGACTGACATAATCCTCACTGAAGCTTGGTTACATTATACCAGGTTCTTAGAAAGCTCAGAGACTCTTTGTATTTTCTCATTTTAATATTTCTGCTCTTTTGTTTCATGATTTTTTATAGAAATAGTTTAGCTCTAGTTCTTAGCTCAATTCTAGAACTTAAATCGTAACACTAGATAAATTAAATTTGTGTGTACTTGACATTGTTTAAAGTGTTCACTGTTTATTGTTGCATTTTATATTTTCAGCAAACCTGTGAAATAAGTATTATCATTATTTATTTATTTGTATCAAATGAACATAGAAATCTGAACAAGCTCCTGAATAAGATCACAGAGGTAGGTAGTAATTTTTTTTTTCCCCAAACAAGCGTTCTTTCCACTATCTCCTACTCCTCATGAAGAATGACTCACATGGTCCATATCAAGGGTTCTGAAGAGCCAGTCAATAATGATCACTTAGACTATGCTAAGGAAATTTATGTTCACCATAGTTTAGCACAGTCCATCAAATAAAACCAAGGACATTAGCTGTGAGAAAGAACAGGGTTTCTTGGTGCCTGTAATATTATTCTTAGAGGCAAGCCCAAAGTTTGACATACCAAACTCAGTGTTGGGAATCCACTAAGTTAGAGATATCAGGAATCCTAAACTTATCAACCTTTGCACCATATTAGACTGACTCAAAGGGATGAAGAGAGAAAACCCATCACTTGAGGATCTAACCTATCCGTGAGAATCATTTATTTCACCTCTTAGTAGCATAAGCTAAATGCTTATATGTTTTATTTCTTACTACACCATCAGGTTTGCTATAGTGCAACTTATTGGGGTCCACTTAAA
>NW_007732176.1:35756-39257 GCF_000696425.1 Galeopterus variegatus
AAAATGTTTTAGCATATTCATTACTACAAATTGTAATTATTCTTTATGCCCCTTACCTGACCAGTCACTCCCCAATTTTCCTCCCTCCCTCACCCCCATCTCTAGTATCCTTAGGTTTGTAATCTCCTTTTGAAAGTTCAACATATTATTGTGGTCCTTTCTTTCTTTCAGTCTTTTCTTCCTTCTTTCTTTCTTTTGTCTTTCCTTCCTTCTTTCTTTCTCTCTTTCTTCCTTCCTCTCTTTCTTTCTGTCTTAGCATCCAGTTATGAGAGAGGATATGTGGTATCAAGATGATCTAGGGTTTGGCAGTGACTTTTTAGATACAACAACAAAGACAAGATGCATGAAAGAAAAAAACTTCATTAAAATTAAAAAAATCCTGCTCTGTGAAAGACACTGTCAAGGCAGTTGTCAAGCTAGGTTTAGGTCTGGAGCTCACAGACCCCTCAAGTCCGTTTTCCAGACTGGGTCACAAACCCTTTTCATGCAGGTCTATGAGCTAGGTAACTGGCAGAAAGGTCCTTAGGAGCCATAGGTTTGAGAGCATGCCCTCGTGGCACAGACACCCAAGGCAGTAAAAATGCCAGCCAGGTGGTGGTGCTGTCCATGCGCACTAACTCCACCCTCACACAACTTGCTTACAAAGAATCTGCTGCACCACTCCCAACCTGACCTAAGGCAAGGGTGCTTGATTAAATTATTCTATTTTCCCAACAATCAACCCTTCAGAGTCCTTTACCTTACAATCTATGCATTCAGAATCTTCTGCGATGTTCCATTAGTGAAGATAGACAACCCTTACATTTACGTATTACACATTCCATCCCAGTCCCAAAAGTCTTTAGCTTCTTGCAGCACCTACTCAAAAGTCCAAGTCTCATCTGAGACTAAAGGCAAAAGTCCTTTCAGCCATGAACCTGTAAAGAGTCAAAAACAAGTTTATGTACTTCCAAGATACAGTGGGACAGACACTGGGTACACATTCCCATTCTAGAAGAGAGGAATAGAAAGGAAAAACAGGAGCCAAACAAATCCAAAATCAAAACAGGGCAAAAGTTAAGCACACTGGGACACCTGGACCCCTAAAGTGTTGGGCAACCTCACTCCTACAACTCCACCAAGTGCAGCCCATTGAGCTGCCCTGGTGCCTGCAGCTTTTCCAGACTGGTGCTGCACACTGTCAGCAGCCCCACGGTTCTGGGCTCCTGGTGGCAGTCCTGCCATCCTGGCTCCACTAGACACTTCCTCAGTGGGGGTTTTCTGTGGGGACTCTGACCCCACTTTTCTTCCCCACATTGCTCCATAGATGACCTCCACAGGGGTTCCACCCCTGCAGCAGGTCTCTGCCTGAGTCCCCTGGCTTTTTCATACATCTTCCGAAATATAGGAGGAGGCTGCCATGCCTCCACTGCTCTCACATAGTGCTGGTCTGGAAACTTAACATGATGTCAATTCCACTGAGGTTTCAGGCTTCTCCTCTCTAGAGCTGCCACACTTGGAGGAACCACACTTGGAGCCACTTTAGGCGGGGGCTGCTCCAGCCAGAGCAGCTGGGATGCAGGGAGCAGGTTCCCAAGGGCAGCTGTGCCCCAGGTCTGTCCTCTGGAGAAACTCAGTTCTCCTAGGCCTCTGTTATGGGAAGGGTGCTCTCCCAAACTTCTGAAATGCCCTCGGGGCCTTTTCATTGTCTTGGCTATTAGCATCTAGCTGCCTCGTCCCCTGCTCGTCCCCTGATGGCTATTTATTTGAATCAGCTTGGCTTACACCGGCTATTCACTCACAGTCTCAGGCAGTTCTGCAGCATTTGCCCACAGTTCAAACAACTGCATTCACTCAGTCACTCTTTTCTTGGGTTACATGGCACCCGTCGAGCCATCTGCTTTCTTGGGTTTATACTGCACCCAGCCAGCCATCAGGTTTAAGTGGCGCCCTCTGAGCCCTCTGCCTTCGAACAAATGCAACATGCATTTATTTTATCGTCTCCAGAGAACGTTACACCATCCACCCCTAGGTCGCACAGGCTGCTCGTGCTTCACTTTAATGAGCAGGTCATTCCAGGAGACACAGGATCTCCCCCAACTCACCACTGGGTTTGTCATCTTCCCTGGTGTGAGAGGCAGTAGGAGACAGTTGCTGCACATCATCCTCCAGGATAATCATTCACACTTTCAATGACTCTGCTTTCTGCTGCAAATCTCGATCAATTTGCAGCATAGTAAGCAGTAGTCAGGCTCAGGTCAGCAGAAAATTGCCCACCAGGCAACACATGCTCAAGGACAGCCACATTTCCTCCACCTCCCAAGGGATTTTCTGCCATAGTGCCTGGTCTATGCTGTCTTGCAATACAGTGAGCAGCAACCAGATCCTGGTCAACAGGAAAGTAGCCATAGGGCAGAGCATATTCACAAGTAGCCACATTTCCTCCTTCTTCCAAGGGCTTTTGGCTCCTGTACTTGCTCAGAATTCTGCCCACAGCACCAATTGTCGGCCTTTTTACCTGCCCATAATCCTGAGAGGACTACACCAATTGTCAAGCTAATAGGGCTGGGTCTGGAGGTCACAGACCCCTCAAGCCCATTTTCCAGAATGGGTCACAAATTCTTCCTATGCAGGTCTATGAGCTAGGTAACTGGCAAAAAGGTCCTTGAAGCCATAGGTTTGAAAGCATGGCTGCATGGGGTGGATGCCTGAGGTAGTAAAAATGCCAGCCAGGTGGCAGCACTACCCATGCGCACTAATTCCACCCACACACTACTTGCTTACAAAGAATGCACCATACCACCACCACCTTGACCTAAGGTGAGGGGGCCTGATTAAATTATTCTATTTTCCCAACAACAGTGAAAAATCAGACTGGGAAAAAATATGTGCAAAAGGCATGCTGTTAAAGGTCTGTTATCCAAAATACCCCAATTTTTATTTGTCAGTTTAAAAAATAATTATAATCTGAAACAAACATAAAATATATAATGAACTTTTAAAATTCAACAATTAATAAACAACCTAATGAACAGAATGGGCCAAAGATCTTAACAGACACCTCACCAAAGAAGACACACAATCGGCAAATAAGCACATGAAAAGACATCCACATCATATGTCATGAGGGAAATGCAAATTAAAACACCAATGAGATACCACTAGCCTCCTATTAAGATGGCCAAAATCTAGAACACAGACAACACCAAATGCTAGCGAGAATGTGGAACAACTGGAACTCTCATTCATTGCTGGTGGGAATGCAAAATGGTACAGCCACCTTGGAAGGCAATTTCTTAGAAGACTAAACATACTCTTACCATACAATCCAGCAATCATACTCCCTGGTACTTACTCAAAGGAATTGACAATATTTCCACCCAAAAGTCTTCACGTGGACATTTAGCAGCTTTATTCACATTTGCCACAATCTGGAAGCAACCAAGACGTCCTTCAGTGGGTGAATGGATGAATAAACTGTGCTACATCCAATGAATTATTATTCAACCCTAAAAAGAAATG
>NW_007732176.1:40257-46174 GCF_000696425.1 Galeopterus variegatus
CAGAGCATATTCACAAGTAGCCACATTTCCTCCTTCTTCCAAGGGCTTTTGGCTCCTGTACTTGCTCAGAATTCTGCCCACAGCACCAATTGTCGGCCTTTTTACCTGCCCATAATCCTGAGAGGACTACACCAATTGTCAAGCTAATAGGGCTGGGTCTGGAGGTCACAGACCCCTCAAGCCCATTTTCCAGAATGGGTCACAAATTCTTCCTATGCAGGTCTATGAGCTAGGTAACTGGCAAAAAGGTCCTTGAAGCCATAGGTTTGAAAGCATGGCTGCATGGGGTGGATGCCTGAGGTAGTAAAAATGCCAGCCAGGTGGCAGCACTACCCATGCGCACTAATTCCACCCACACACTACTTGCTTACAAAGAATGCACCATACCACCACCACCTTGACCTAAGGTGAGGGGGCCTGATTAAATTATTCTATTTTCCCAAAAACAGTGAAAAATCAGACTGGGAAAAAATATGTGCAAAAGGCATGCTGTTAAAGGTCTGTTATCCAAAATACCCCAATTTTTATTTGTCAGTTTAAAAAATAATTATAATCTGAAACAAACATAAAATATATAATGAACTTTTAAAATTCAACAATTAATAAACAACCTAATGAACAGAATGGGCCAAAGATCTTAACAGACACCTCACCAAAGAAGACACACAATCGGCAAATAAGCACATGAAAAGACATCCACATCATATGTCATGAGGGAAATGCAAATTAAAACACCAATGAGATACCACTAGCCTCCTATTAAGATGGCCAAAATCTAGAACACAGACAACACCAAATGCTAGCGAGAATGTGGAACAACTGGAACTCTCATTCATTGCTGGTGGGAATGCAAAATGGTACAGCCACCTTGGAAGGCAATTTCTTAGAAGACTAAACATACTCTTACCATACAATCCAGCAATCATACTCCCTGGTACTTACTCAAAGGAATTGACAATATTTCCACCCAAAAGTCTTCACGTGGACATTTAGCAGCTTTATTCACATTTGCCACAATCTGGAAGCAACCAAGACGTCCTTCAGTGGGTGAATGGATGAATAAACTGTGCTACATCCAATGAATTATTATTCAACCCTAAAAAGAAATGAGCTACCAAGCCACAAAAAGACATGAAGGAACCTTACATAAATATTACTAAATGAAAGAAGCCTATCTGAAAAAGCTACATACTGTATGCTTCCAACTATGTAACATTCTGAAAAAGGCAAAACTATAAAGAAAATTAAAAGATCAGTGGTTGCCAGGAGTTAGGTTAGATAAATAAAGGAGCACAGAGGATTTTTAGGGCAATGTGATTCTATAATGGTGGTGTATGATGTCGTTATACATTTATCCAAATCACAGAGTTCACCAAGGGTGAAACTATAAACTGTGAACTGTGAATGATAGTGATGTGTCACTTTAGGTTCATCGACTTTAGCAAACATACACTCTTGCGGGGGGGAGGATGTGGATAATGGGGGAGGCTATGTGTGTGCGTGGGTAGGGGAGGGTAAGTATATGGAAAATCTCTGTACCTTCTGCTCAATATTACTGTGAATCTAAAATTGATCTAAAAAATAAAGTCTGTTGAAAACAAACAAAAAATAATAATTATACAATTTTGAGTGAGAAGATTCAATAAATAAACAAGTTATGATTTGTGATATTCCTTCATATCAACCAATGAAGATATAATTTACTTTAATGCTGATGAAATATTATTCATAAAATAGTTTGACAGTTTTATCAAGAATAGTCTAAAATGGTAGCTAAGCTGGAAATGGAAAAGACAGAGGAATATATTTCCATGATCTAGCTACTGCAGTTCTTAAAATCCAGACAAAAGTTTCTAGTCAAAGCTAGAACAAGCAATAATTAAGTTTAAGTTACATTCAAAATCTTCATCTCCATTTAGTCAAAAAGTATTGAGTATGCATTATATGAAAGAAGAGAAAATTGCATCACCAAGAAATAAAAGGAGAAAGCTATTAAAATCAAGCTCTCTCCTGTTTTTTAAGGTTTAAGAAATGACTTAGAAAATGTTAAAAAACGGGCCGAGCCTGTGGCTCACTCGGGAGAGTGCAGCGCTGGGAGCACAGCAGTGCTCCCGCCACGGGTTCAGATCCTATATAGGGATGACTGGTGCACTCACTGGCTGAGCGCAGTGTGGCCGGTCTCAAAAAGGACAAAAAAAAAAAAAGAAAGAAAGAAAATGTTAAAAAAACAATGAAAATAAAAGAGCTTCTCTTTAAAGTTTAATTTTTAGTTTTAAAATTCTTTGATAACACTACCTTATTTTAAAATATGTTTTAAAAAATTCTTTCAAAGTACAAAACAGTTTTACATCTAATTTTCTATTGTCTCTATATCTGCCTGGTACGTAGGTAATGAAGGTGATATTTCCATTTCACAAATGAGTAACTAAGATGCTTTGATACTAATTGGCTATCACTATTTAAAAGCTAAAAACAAAGTGAATTGCTTTCAGGGACGGGATTAGAGTGTTTTCTTTTTAATATCTACCCCTCAACCCTTGCCGAAAAACTATTCCACCTCTTATTTTAACACTTTTATTTTGAAAAATTTAGACTTACATAAAAGCTTAAAATAAATATATTGTAATGACTTACAGTTGTTTGGTACAATTAGTTTGTTATAATTAAGAAGTGATTATGTATTAGTGTTGATACATTATTAAGTGAAATCCATCCTTCATTCAGATTTTATTAATTTTTACCTAATGTCCTTTTTCTGTTCCAGAATCCCATCCAGAAAAATACATTACATCTAGTTGTCATGTCTCCTTAGGCTCCCCTTGCTGTGACAGATTATCAGATTTTCCTTGCTTTTGATGACCTTGACAGTTTTAAGGATTAATGGATGGGTATTTTGCAGAATACCCTTCAATTAGGATTTGGCTGATATATTTCTCATCTTCAGCATAGGGTAAGGGGTTTGGAGGAGGAAAATTATAAAGGTAAAGTGCCATTTGATCATATTATATTAAGAGTAAATACTATCAACATGACATATCACAGTTGATGTAAAACTTACCATCTGACTAAAGTAGGGTTTGTCACATTCCTCCACTGTAAGGATACTCTTTTTTTTTCATTTTATATTTTATTCTTTGAAAGGAAGTCACTATGCACAGTCCACACTTTAGGAGTGGGGAATTATACTTTAACTCCTTAAGGTGGAATATTTTCACAAATTATTTGTAATTCTTCTACATGGCAGAACAGACATACAGATATTTCTTTTATACTTTGGGTTGTAATCCAGTACTGCTTTATTTCATTTTTCAAATGGGTCCAGCTTTGGCCACTGGATGCTTTTGCAGTTGGCTTTTGTGTCTCTTTGACATATCCACAGACATTTGTTGTTGCCTTTTATTTTTTTCTAACCATTTCCTTATTTTCTCGCACTATAAAAGAATTCAGATTAATCATGTATATTTTCTGCCCCCGTCCTAGAATCAGGACCATTCCCACAAATGTTTATAGCTTTGCCATGCTTTATCATTCTCTCTCTCTCTCTCTCTCTCTCTCTCTCTCTCTCTCTCTCTCTTTTCTCTTTTTCCCCCCCCTCTCTCTCTCTCTCTCTCTCTCTCTCTCTCTCTCTCTCTCTCTCTCGTTATTTCTCAATGTATTTTAAAATATTCCTCAAAATAAATATTAACATGTTTTTTGAATTGAAAAACACCATTACTAATCTACAGACCTTATTCATAATTTGCAAAAGGTTCCTGTAATATATTTTACAGCAAAATAATATTTACTGGTCTAGGGTCTAGCTGAGGATCACTCACTGCATTGACATCATGGCTTATGCTAGTTAGCTAAAATCTGGAGCAGCCTCACAGTGTCTTATTGCCTTTGATGGCCTTGTCACTTCTGAAGTATATGGACATTAATTTTGTGGAATACTCCCTAATTTGGGTTAGTCTGATATTTCCACATGATAAGATTTTGAGTAATATTTACGGCAAGAACAACACAGAAAAGATGCATTATATCTGGAGTCCCATGATAATTATTTATTTCTTACTGGTGAAATTAAGTTCAATCACTTGGTTAAAGATGTGTCTATTACATTTCTTAAATATGAATTTACTATTTTTCTCTTTGTAGTTAAAAGTACCTTGTAGGGAGATAACTTAAGACTATGTAATTATCTAACGTATAACCAAATATCCATACACTAGTTTCAGCATACTTTATTGATTTTTTTTGCCTGAAACTATTGCTACTATGGTGATTACCAAATGGTGATTTTCTGATTTCACCATTTCTTCAATATTTTGTATTCAATTATAATAATTTTCTTTCTCTTCCATATCTTTGTTTATTTATATCAGTACGGAGTCATGGATTGACATTTTAGTAAATGCTTCACAATCTGTTACTATAATTATTTTCTTAAATGCTTAATTTGCCCCAGATATGGAAAATAGGATCCTCTCCAAGATACAATATATACATTTTAATATTTGAAGTTGACTGTTATACGAGTAATAGCATCTTAAATTATTTCAAAGAAACTAGACATACAAAATAATCACTGCAAATATAATCCATCCTCCTCTCAAATTATTAAATATTTGGATTTCAACTGCAAATACTACAAAAATAATAAAGCGAGAATAGAATTTTAAACAAAATTTTACCTAAAAATATTTGCTAGAAAATACTTAAATAATTTTAGTTAACATAGATATGCTAACTGGAAAAATACTTTCCTTTAGTTTTGCTTTCCTAAGGAAACAATCTTTAAATAATTGACTGAGATGATAAAATTAGATTCCCAACCTAGGGCTACATTTTAATGTGAAAGCTCCAAATGAGGGTTGCATGAATTTCTTCAACCTATGTTTATCAAACTTCAATTTCTCTAGACCTCCTCTGGAAGTAAAGTTCATAGCAATAACTTCTAAACTTAGCAGACATCTGTAAAATCTGAAGGTAATCATCATTCCTGCTTTAGTGCCTCCCTGCTGCATTTGATGATTTAAGAACAATAGACAATGATGACTAAATAATTAATTCAGGGTAGAAAATCTGAGCAGGTTCTGTTGCCCTTGTTTGTTTAAATTGATACACAATTTGAGGATTGTGAGAAATGATGGAAAATCTTTTATTTCATTGCAATAATAATTTTGTCCTTTTTTGCTGTAATTATTATTTTTAACTGACACATAATCATTGTACATATATATGGGGTACTGTATGATATGTTGAGACAATGTGTAATGATCAAATCAGGGTAATTAGTATATACATAACCTCATGTATTTAACATTTCTTTGTGTTGGGAACATTCAAAATCCTCTCTTCTAGCTATTTGAAAAGACACATTAAATTACTATTAATTATACTCATCTTATAGTGCTATAGAACACTAGAACTTATTTCTCCTGTCTAGCTGTAATTCTGTATCTGTTAACCAACCTCTTCCTATCTTACCCTGTATCCTACCCTTCCCAGCCTCTAGTAACTTTTATTCTTACATTTAAGTCCTACATTAAAGTCTTTATTTCATTTTGAGTTGTTTTATATATATGGTGAGAGACATTGGTCTAATATCATTCTTCCATATGTGGTTGTCCAGTTTTCCCAGCACCATTTAATGAAGAGACTGTCTTTTCCCTATTGAGTGTTCTTAGCATCTTTGTCAAAAATCAGTTCCATAAATACAGCCATACTTCTGGGCTCTGTATTCTGTTCATTGATCTATGTGTCTGCTTTTATGCCAGTACCATGCTGTTTTGATTACTATAGCTTTATAGTAATTTTTTAAATCTGGCAAAACTGGTAGTGTGATGCCTCTGGCTTTGTTTCTTGCTCAATTGGGTATATCTATTTTTTATTTTTGGTCTTTGTGTTATCATACAAATTTTAGGATTTTTTTTTT
>NW_007732176.1:46490-50241 GCF_000696425.1 Galeopterus variegatus
CTGGGCTCTGTATTCTGTTCATTGATCTATGTGTCTGCTTTTATGCCAGTACCATGCTGTTTTGATTACTATAGCTTTATAGTAATTTTTTAAATCTGGCAAAACTGGTAGTTTGATGCCTCTGGCTTTGTTTCTTGCTCAATTGGGTATATCTATTTTTTATTTTTGGTCTTTGTGTTATCATACAAATTTTAGGATTTTTTTTTTATTTCTGTGAAAAATATCATTGGAATTTTGATAGATAATTCAATGAATCTGTAGGTCACTTTGCACAGTATGGACATTCTAACAATATTAATTCTTCCCACCCATGAATACAGAATATCTTTCCATTTATTTGTGTCTTATTCAATTTATTTCATTAATATTCTAACAATTTTCAGTGCACAGATCTTTTACCTTCTTGATTAAATTCATTCTCAACTATTTTATTTGTTTGTAGCTACTGTAAGTGGGATTGTTTTATTGATTTATTTTTTGACAGTTTGTTATTACTGTTTAAAATGCTGCAAATTTTTATATGCTGATTTTGTATCCTGCAACTTTACTGAACTTGTTTATTAGTTCTAATACTTTTTTGTGATATCTTTAGAGTTTCCTATACACATGATCATGTAATCTGCAAACAGAGAAAATTTTATTAATTATAATCTTATTTTGGATTTTCTTTATATGAAACTGAAGAAGAAAAATAATCACTTAGAACAATTTTTTTTTTCTGATAAATGTGTCTACCATGCAATCATGGAATATGTTAGAAATACAGTTAATATTAGAGTTTTTTTTTCTTTTGTCATAAATGTGAAGTATTATTGATGAATGACTCTTTTCAGAATCATTGAGAAAGCAAATAATGGTGAAAATGATGGTGAATTAATCTTATTCTGATGCTGACTACTCAATACATTTTTTAATCAGACTTCCAATTTAGAGTTAATGTTGTAAAGTTGATGTTTTTCCCTTTGCTTCCCAGAACTCCCAAAGCAAGAGGAAGATGAAAAGTAGACATGCAAACTTTATCTCTGACAAAATCCAGAGAAATCCGAAACCTCCAACCACAAAATAAAAACAAATAAAAATGTCAATCTGTGAAAATCAGAGACAATTAAGCAAAAGAGTAATAGAAAAAAAAAAAAATGCCCATGGCTGCTGATCTCTGAAAGCTCCAACACAATACACATGTCAGAGATGAAAGATGAATTAGAAGGAACTGAATCAATATTGATTGGCTCAGGATATGTCCTATTTTCCTGAGCTCCCTTAAATTGGCTCTGGTTCTGTAATGGTGAGGGGCAGTGACAAATGAAAACTTAGGTAGACACTGTATTTGTATAAGGTAATGTATTGCTGGTATTGAGGAGAAAATATAAATGGCAATATGAACATTTACATAATTTTCTTTTTTCATTAGCTAATTATACTCAATTATACAAAAACAAGATATAAAGAAATCAACACCCGGAAAGGAGTTCAACAATAGGAATAAATAAATTACAAGTAGAATATATATATGAAGAAAAAGATAGAATGAAAATGTTGACATAGAGCGTGAGTTGACATACTTTTTCTCTAACGAACCTGAGAGTAAGTAATATAACTAAGGAGGTTATGTCTCTGTTGCAACTATTGAACTCTGAAACTATGGTAAAAAGTAGTCACAAACCATATGTAATTGAGCATGGCTGTGTTTCAATAAAATTTTATTTACAAACACTAAAATTTGATTTTCCTAACATTTTGCATATCATAAAATGTTATTTTTCTTTTGAGTTTTTTAACCATTAAAAAATGTAAATTATCTTCTTAGCTATGGTGTACATGCAGACATTGGGAGAAATTTGTCTTGTAGGCCATAGTTTGCTCACTCCTGCCATTACAACGTTTTCAAATATTGAAAAAGCATTCCTTCAAACAATAAATATCAGTTTGTTTATATCAAAGTCATTTTAGTAGCATAAAACAGAAAAAAGCAAAGAAGAAATTTTGCAACAAGGATAAGGTAAAACGTGAGCTGGTAAAGTTCATGAAATAAGTGCAAGAAAAATATCACTTAAGTTTATGTAAAAATAGTAACAGTATAAACAAAATATACATAAATTGCTGAAAGTATTTAAAAACTCAGAGAAAAGAATGTTAAAGTGGAGTGTGGGGAAATGAAAGAAAATGATGGTTATGACTGTCTAGGCAAACACCCTACATAGAATTTCCCAAAGAATGAATATGAAATAATGAAACAGGAAAATATTTTTGTGATGATATAATTCTAATAAATGTATGAGGGAGAATCTTTTGGGTGTCATAGGTCATTTTTCTGATTTTCACTTCTATTTTATTGTGAGACAAAGAGAGCAATGAGTCCCGGTTTTGGCTTGAGGGATTGAAAAAGTGGAATGAAATCAATTAAAATCTGGAAAACAGTGATGTCATTAGATATTGGGGGAAACATGAAATGTTTACTTTTTTAAAGATTTTTTTTTGGATATCTGCATTAATATTTTAAGTTTATTCAGTTAATTCAAGAAATCCAATAATTATTAATTAATCATAGCTGTTTTGAGAATACTTCCAACCTTAACCATAGCCAATTGAAAAGTTCTCACTTATAGCATGAGTTTTAATGAATCTGATATCCCTACCTCATTATTTGAAGAAGGAATGCTTCCAATAAATGTAGCGTTTGAATATTATGCTAAAAAGAAGTTAGAAATTATATGGTGTTAAAAAAATGGACATTGAATTAATATCTATGACTATTGTTTAAAATGATAATGGTTTCACAAATATTGACAAATAACATGAATATTGTCATATTGATTAGCTCATTAATCACCTTTTATTTACACAGATAATACAGTCATTGAAAATAGTTACTCTCCCTCAGTGTATTTGAAGATTTTAATCAAAATAAGTTTTTATTCCATAAGAAATATGTTATAAAATTTTATTTAAAAATCTGTCTGTTTCTTGAAAATCAGTTTACTAATATTTTCTAAACAGATGAGTTTTAAACAACTATAAAAGAATAGTCAATGAATATATCTCACATTATTAAGAGACCAAAAGAGGTGAATAATAAAACTTCTGAAAACTGCTTTATTGTCTACTATTGATCTTAAAATTCATCTCATAACAATGTTTATAGGTACCATTCTCAAAGAGTAAAACCTTTAGATTGATGAGATCTAAGTTCTTTTTTTACAGAAAATCCCCCTTCATAGAAAATCAAGCAGTAGTTTATTTCTACTGGAACAGATTTACTGGTTCTTCTTGGTAAAAGATAAGACATGTTCAGTAAAGGCATAATACAACAACAATAATAATAATAATAATAAAATATCATTGCTATGATGGCCTGACAAACATTTCAAGGCTTGTTACTAGACCTATGGCAATTTTCACAGTAACGAAACATTTTTAAGTTTGTAATTTTTGCAAAGGTAACTTTAGACTCTTTGAAATAATGTTTTCACGAGATTATGATGGTGCTTCTCTGTGTCTGTTTCTGTCTCTCTCTTGCTCTCTAACTCTCTCTCTTTCTCATTTACAAGTCAAGAGTACAAAATCCTACCTTTCATTTCTTTCCTTCTTGTGGTCAGAATAGGTGATTTTTCACACGAAGTTTGACAAATTATAATTATAATAAATATAACTTGAATAAATGCTTCTGCTATCCCCACATTTAAAATCCAGGGACATGGGCCGGCGATAGGATCGTAGTGCGATAGGATTGTGGTGCGATAGGATCGTAGTG
>NW_007732176.1:51216-54076 GCF_000696425.1 Galeopterus variegatus
GGTTCGGATCCCATATACAGACTGGTCCGCTCACTGGTTGAGCGCAGTGCGGGCGCGACACTGAGGATTGCGATCCCTTACGGGTCACGAAAAAAGACAAAAAGGAAAAAAAATAATAAAATAATAAATAAAACAAATAAAATCCAGGGACACATGAAATGTGGAATTGCACTGTGCATTCCAAATTAATTTTGATTTTTAAAATTAGCCCCAATAAAATACAGTTGTTAATGGGCATATATGGGTTTAAAAATATTGTGGTGCGATAGGATCGTAGTCTATAAAGAGGAAGATTTTTTTACTTAAAAGGTCAATATCTATGGGCTTAATATATAATTATTAAAAATATTTTTGCCACCTAAGGCTGAAATTGTTATGCATACTACTCTTAAGATCTAGAGGAAAATCAATAGTACAGAGCATATTTTTATAGCAGAAGCTTTGTCAAGCTACTAGAATAATGTAGTGACACTGTGAGTAAATAATTTTAAAAATGAGGACCCTATTAATGAATCGGAATTTCAACTACAGGAAGTATCCCATGTATGCTGTGCAAGAAAAGAAATAAAATATTAGGCATGCATGGAAATAATTATAGCTGTGAGATCCAAATCAAGTNATTGTGGTGCGATAGGATCGTAGTCTATAAAGAGGAAGATTTTTTTACTTAAAAGGTCAATATCTATGGGCTTAATATATAATTATTAAAAATATTTTTGCCACCTAAGGCTGAAATTGTTATGCATACTACTCTTAAGATCTAGAGGAAAATCAATAGTACAGAGCATATTTTTATAGCAGAAGCTTTGTCAAGCTACTAGAATAATTTAGTGACACTGTGAGTAAATAATTTTAAAAATGAGGACCCTATTAATGAATCGGAATTTCAACTACAGGAAGTATCCCATGTATGCTGTGCAAGAAAAGAAATAAAATATTAGGCATGCATGGAAATAATTATAGCTGTGAGATCCAAATCAAGTTATATTGATGAAACATAAAAACATCCAGGATATTGTTTAGAGGAGATATGCTTAAAGAAATTAAAGCAAAAGGAAAGCATTTAAGCAATTTAAAATATATTTGAATGAATTATAAAGTTTTCTTAATTGTATACATAGGCAGCATAAAAAATAAAACCTGTGCTTTTTATCTTATTTTGAGTACCTTATATACTTACGTCTAGGCAATATAAATAAAAGTATAAAGGAAAAAGTGATTCAGTGTTTGATGGCCTGTACTATTTTAGCTTTAATTTGATTACCATGCCTACTATTTTTCAAGGCACTTTCTACTTCTTTAACATTTCTGACAACTTAGTTTTTACATAGGATTTTTTACTATGTCACATACTTCATTATTTTGGGGGTAGAAAATGGGGTTTGCATTGGGGGCAGAATTTAACCTATCTCAAAGAATTCGTGGAAGGTTGAAACTTTGCACAGCCTTTCTTTACTTTCGATATACAATCATATAAATTCTAAGCAACTATTGAGTCTCTCCTATAAAAATGATTTATTCATTTATTTAGCGTGGTAGTCTAAACCTTTCTTTCAGACACTTAGAATTGTATTTCCCTTGTTAATAATCATTGATAGATTCAGAAAAACTCAATATTTTGTTGCAGTATAACATTGGTCCCAGCAAAGCCCGAAGGTGTAACTTTATTCATTAACTTCTTCCCCACTCCAAACTGTCCCCAGAAACTAGTTGTATGAGTTGATTTGTTGAAGAGCATTGGTTTTCAACCTTGGTAATGCTAAAACACCATTTTTTAATGACACATACTTTGTAAATTCCATCTTCACTATGCTGA
This sequence comes from Galeopterus variegatus, assembly GCF_000696425.1. Taxonomy (NCBI): domain Eukaryota; kingdom Metazoa; phylum Chordata; class Mammalia; order Dermoptera; family Cynocephalidae; genus Galeopterus; species Galeopterus variegatus. The sequence goes on from NW_007732176.1 coordinate 53,033, forward strand.
AATTAAATTTACAATAATACTAATAATCTATCTACAAATATACTTTCATTAAAAAATTTATAATTACAACAATACATAAAAAGTTATAAAAAATTATAATTATAATTATAACGATTGGACAAAGACAATTTGTAGTGAACTAATCTGTATTCAGTATGTAAATAATTGGACGAATCTCAACAAAGTACATAATGAGGGAGTCAGATACTTGCCTCAATAAGGATTGGACAAAGACAATTTGTAGTGAACTAATCTGTATTCAGTATGCAAATAATTGGACGAATCTCAACAAAGTACATAATGAGGGAGTCAGATACTTGCCTCAATAAGCAGTCACCACAGATGAGATGTCAATAAATGTAGATGGATATAGCTACGTTATATCCTTGTATAATAAGTGTTGTTGCTGTTCATGGTTTTCTGAAGGTAAAAATTCAGAGTAATCTTAGCTAGATTTCACTATATTTTATTTTTCTTGAAAAATTATTGTTTTAAAACTGTGAGGACCTATAGTTGAGGAACATCAAACCAGCAAAAAACGATTATTAATTTTAATATGGTAGTCTCTGATAAAATTCCGTTTATGTTGGTTTCATTTATTTGAAAACTTATTAATTCCTATCAAGCATCTTATGTCCTCAGGAGATGAATTATAGTGGATGTTCTCCCAAAGTAAAGCAAAACAAAGTACAAGCAAACAGAAATCCCTATTCTCTAATTCCACAGAGATTTTGAAATATGTATGGAGCATTAAAGACATGCATACAAAAAATACAAAAAACAAAAATTAGACAATGCAATAAAAGATGTTTTATGAATGAGGATTTAATGGGTTATCGATAAAGTTTTTAGTTAAGAACATCTCTATGGAAGAGATGAAGATAAACATAAAAGTAGATTAAGGAGCAATGTGAGCAGTGCCAGGCTATGACGTTGAAGAGGAGAACATGGAAGATTGTTCTAAAAGGTCCTATGTCTTTCACTGAGAACTTGTATTTGATCAATAGCCAAAATGAACTGAAAAACAGGTGGTAGGTTATTTAT
>NW_007732176.1:54828-67560 GCF_000696425.1 Galeopterus variegatus
GGGGTGTGGCTGAGGCCCTCAATACCCCCCCTCCACCCCCCCCCCGGGGGCTGGGGGGCTTCTGAATGCAGATCAGTGATCATTGCTGGACTAGATGCAAACACTGAGGGGGTGTGGCTGAGGCCCTCAGACCTCCCACCCCCCACCCTGGCTTGGGAGCCTGGGGGGCTTTCTGATCCTTTAGGTTTTATAGATGATCTTTGGTAGTGTTTGAACTTTATTAGTTAATATCAGAACTTTGTCTCTGATCTGTGGGTTTTTTCTTTTTTCTTTCAGTTCTGTGTTGGATTATTTGCTATTCCCACCACTTAAACTCTACACTGGAATTAATTTGTTGTCCTTTGGTTATTTCTAAAATCGGGGAACTTTCTGGGAACCAGCACTAGAGCCCTGTGGTTGAACTAATTTGCTGCTTTGCTGCTGATTCTCTGGAGAAGAGTTTTTGTGCAGCTCAGGTTTTAATTGTTGACTTTGTAAGCACTTCTGGGTCTGGTGAGACCCACTACACCTGGGTTGTGTGGAAACTGTGGCCTGGGCCTGAGTCTTTTCAGCAAGCTGACCGCTTACAGATCTATACTCCTGACCAGTCTCCACTGAGTGGGCCTGTGCTGATTGGAGGGCAGAGCAGCTGTCCATGCTGTGCCCTAGTGTTCCTCTGGTGGGTCTGTCTCCCCCACCATACGCACTCCAAACACTTCTCATGGGATGGGCCATGTGCCAGTCCCTTGTGATGACTCACTAGCTTCTGAGTGGCTCCTTTTTTCACTTGTCTGTGACCCATTGCTCCTATGTGGGTTCATGGTAACCCTGTTAGTAGTCTTGCGGGCTTGAGGGCCACCAAGGCCCTCTTCTCCCCCAGCAGCCTCCAAGCAACTTCAGAGGAAAGGCACAGCTGTGGCTTTTGCCAGATCTTGCTTTGTGTGCTCATGAGGGGTAGCCTTGAAGTAGGTCTCTTCTCCTGTTCCCCTGAGCTCCAGCAGCCCCAGCTTGGCAGTCATTGCTTTTTAATAGTTGTAAATTGATTGAGGGAGAGAGTGACACTGGGGACTGTCTATTCCGCCATCTTGATCGGAAATCTTTGGTAAAAATCTCAATACATTTCATTAATAAAGAAAAATACAGAACAGAAAAATGATTCTGGCAACTATGCATTATACACTGTGGGAGAAAGTCACTCTGTGTAGAACATATCTAAGAAATGAAGATTTATTCCTCCCTTCTTCAGAGCAGTGTCTACATAAATTAGCTGGAATTTTTCTGTATGGGAGATCTAACATACACAATACTCTTCTCCGCATTTATTTATTCATTTCATCATTTATTTATATCAGTATGTACTTATCAAGATGTATTTTGCACTTTAAGTTACAATCCAAAACAGTTTTACTTTCTTGCTCAGATTGTTCCATCTTTGGCCATTGCAAGCTCTTTCAATTGGCTTGTCTATCCTTTAACATTCCCTGTCAATATGCATGCTTGTGTGTGTGAGCCCCAGAACTTTCTTAGTTTTTTTCTGCACTGTAGGATGTCCCAGGCTTGTTGTATATTTCCTAACCAAAGCTAGAATCAGCCATTTCTCCAAGAATCTCTGATTGTTCTAACTGGAGTATAGTATAAGAAACCAAGATTTGCACACTAGGTGTGTTCAAGGTGTCTTGAATTGGTATTAATAACCTCACACATAGATGGAATATAAAAGGTAGCTCTTGGAAGCTCCCAGAGGATTTCCTATCTCTTAAATACTGCAAAATTCATATACTTTCCTGCTTTAAAGTTTCTTCTGGTTATTAAATAAATTTCCAAATATTCTTATTAAACTGTGCTCCCACTTTAGAGAGAGACAGTGCTGCATAGTAAAGAACGTAGCCTACCAGGGTTTGAATTCTAGTTCCTTCACTAAATGGCTGTGTGTCATTGGACAGGTTGCCCAACCTCTCTGTGCCTCTTTCCTCATCTAAAAATAGTAAAAAAATTACTGCCTCAATTATAGAGTTGTAGGGATTAATTGTTTAGTATATGTAAAATTTTATAACAGTGCTATCCTGTAGTAAGCAATCTACAGTGCCAGCTATTATTATCTATATCTTTAGGACAAAGAATATTATTTATTTGTTTATATTAACATGTATAGGAGTTCGATTTCACAGACAATGAAAGATATGGACAAGTATACAAATGCTAACCAGTGACTTTTTGTCCATTCTTACATTTATTCATTGAACATATATTTCTTGGAGTCTACTCTCTGTTTTGCAGCATTCCTGGGGATACAATGGAAAACAAAGAGATAAAGCCTCTGCTGTCACGTAATTTGCATTCTAGTGGAGGAAACAGGCAGAAAAATGAATAAACAAAGGGATGTATACACATAGTCCCAGGTAGTGATAACTACTGTACAAAAACAAAGCGAGAGAAAGAGCTCTTCAGGAGGAGTGGGGTTTCTACTATTTTAGAGAGTGATCATGGAAGACAGATGACATGTGAAAAAAGCTCTGAATAAAATAAAGGAATAAAACCATGAGGATATCTTGTAGACAAGGATTTCAGGTATAGGGGACAGGAGAATTGTGAGAGATGAGAATGGGAGGTTAAGAGCTGCCAGAAAACATGACTTTTTAAAGGAATTTATTCTAAGTATGATAAAAATCCACTAGAAAAAAGAATCTGATTTCTGTTTGGGCAAATCATTCTAATATCTGTGTGGAGCATGGTCTATGGCTGTAGGTAAGGAGACCTGTTTATAAGTCATTGCATTAGTTCAGGGTGGAGATGAAGATACTTGGAGTAAGGTTGTAGTGCTGCAGGAGTTGGTTGCCTTTATTATCTATTTCTTCATTATCTATTTTGATTGCAGGAAAACAAAAACAACAAGTGGGGTGTGAAGATATGAAAGTACAGATCAGTGGTTCTCAGACTTTAGGAGGCATAACAATCACATGGATGGTTTGCTAACACACAGATGCTTGGCTACACACCCCATGATTCTGACTTGATAGATCTTCAAAAGCACCTGATAACTTGAATTTCTAAAAAGTTTTCAAGTGATGCTGATGGTGAACAACCCTTCTTTAAGAACCTCTGTCATAGAGGATTAAAAGGATGATTCTATAGGTTATGGGAAGTAAATTATAACTTCTTTATGTTAAACCTTCTGTTTACATTTTTATCTCATTTTAGCTGTTGTGTTTTTTGATGGAAATAATTTGAGTATAATAGTACAGATATATGTAGTTGATAATAATATAAATATATACACATTTGGGCTATTGGCCATAAAAGGTTTGAAGGCCATTATTCTTATGGAATAAATTTAAATTTAAATTAAGTTAGGATGTGTGGGTGTGTGTTCATTGGTTGGAAGAAGCTATCCATGAGATAGTGAATATAAAACATTATTTGAAGAAAGAATTATCTAGGCTTACTAAAGAAAGGATGATTATATCTCAAGTTGTAAATATAAAAATAAAAACAGGGACTCAGTAAAAACATTTACAGAAGTAAGGAAATTGAAGAGTTTTGAGTTAAATTTTACTTACTTTTGATAATTACTGCATTTAATATTTTAATGTATTAGATTTTAATTATCAATAGGATATCAAACTTGTGATCCCTAATAGTGACAACTTAGTGAAATGAGAGATTGAGTCTGCATGTTCGATATCTTTATATTTTAATTTTTACTTGAAAAATTGTACATTAGCAAATACATTGGTTCTATTATGAGAATATATTACCTTTCTACTTTATTTATCTTTAACAGGAGATAACTATAGATAGTCTAAAATTTAGTTCATAAATTATCTTATTAACCTAATTTACAATAGTTAAAAATACTCAATAAATTTTGAGTCTGTAACTGGCTTGTCAAAATGGATAAAGAATGTTTAATTCTATCAATTTCAATATTGAAACAATCAGTGAAAGGCAAACAAATTTAAATCTTTTATTTGCCTGCATTAATCAATTTAAATGAATCAAATATTCAGTCAAATGATTGCTCTAATTGGCTTTGTGTCCAGGGTCCTGAAATCTCTGTCCTCTTGTTAAACATATTTTTGCAAACATGGACTTCCAACACATTTCTCAATACATTTATGCATATCTCGGGCCTCTTACTATAATTTCCCTTTAGTTTGCTTCATTGTTCCTATTTTACCTCATTTAAGTTAAGATGTTTACCATTTATTTTTTAACATAAATCTACATTCAGAAAGTATTCAGTGTGGAGGTGAAGGAGGTCTGAAGGGAAGGCGAGGAGTAGCAAAGGGCAACATGAATAACTGTACCCTGTGAGACTGTGATCTGCCTTTTGGTCTGGTTTCTAAATCTACTTTGCAAAATGGGTAATATTGCCAATGAATGAGAATTCCGTTTTCCTGTTCTTTTTATGTACCCAGCTCCATTAGCTTTCATTTCCCCGCATTGAATTTCAAAAACCGTTTAGCTGCCTATGCTCCTGGTTTATCCAAGTCATTCAGATTTTACTGCTCAGCTCCTTTGCAGTCATTGGCTCCCAGCTCCTTTCCAACATCGGCAGATTTCTCCCCTTAATGTGTACCCTGCCAGGGCCTGGTTCTACCAGGTGCTTGTTTGGGCTCCCTTTTCCCTGCAGTCCAGCTTCTGACACTGCCAGAGAAACTCCTCCAACTGCTCAGCAAGTTTCTAAATCCACTTGCAGATTAACCCTTCCTAGCCTGTATTTCCTAGTAAATAAAACTGAATAGAGTTTCTATATGCGTGAGGTAAATCTAGGGCTGGGTTTTCATTCCCTAACTAGTGAGGATTCATTCCAATTATATTTTTCCCTTGTTGCTCAGAAGTTGTTTCATCAAGTTTTGCTGAAAATACTACCTAAGTGTTAAAATGCATACACACATGCACACACACAGCAAACAGCTTTCTCTGAACATGATTTTGGAGAACTTGCCTGACTTTAGAAGTGAAAAATAATAATAATATCCGTTAATGATTGTAATTTAAGTTCTTACTCAATTCAAATCACTTTCTCACCCATTTAGGGCAAAGCAGATTGTTTTGCAACCAGTGTTGCCCACTTTTTGGACAACTAAAATTTTTATTTATTTACATTTTGTTTTTTTCAAAAAATTAATCTTTCCCATTTTGTAATTGTATTATATTTGTTTGATCATTATAAGTCTGATGCATTAGACTACAGATGCAATAATGTAAACTTATAAATGATTTTTTTTTTTTTTTTGACTGGTAAGGGGATTGCAACCCTCGGCACAGTGTGGCCTGCACCACTATTATATTTGTTTGATCATTATAAGTCTGATGCATTAGACTACAGATGCAATAATGTAAACTTATAAATGATTTTTTTTTTTTTTTGACTGGTAAGGGGATTGCAACCCTCGGCACAGTGTGGCCTGCACCACGCTCAGCCAGTGAGTGCACTGGCCATCCCTATATAGGATCCGAACCCTCAGCCTCGGCGCTACCAGCACCGCACTCTCTGAGTGAGCCACGTGGCAGGCCTTATAAATGAATTTTTGAAAAATAATTTTTAAAAAATTTATAGTCTAGACCTGTAGAGGAAGAAATAGAGAGAACTTTATTTTCAGAGAAAGAGATAATCTGCAGATTTAGGAAACACAAGCTCCAGGGAGGAAACAGAAAATAGGAGCTCTGAAAAAGGGAAAGAGAAAATGGTATTTATGTCTTACAGGGTCAGCCTTACATACATATTTAGCAGACTCAGGGAAGTTCTATGAATATGTATGAGGGAAGTCTTGCACTTGCACAGTAGGTAAACATACATATAACATATGTCCTATGTTCACTTCAGGGTAGAGATTTAGTATTAAAATGAGGTGGAATTCGGGTCATGACATCAAGAGGTAACCTCAGGGCACAAAAGACAGTTTGTGCACAGTCTCTGTAAACTGTCTGAAACTGGCTTTAAGTTTCTGGCTGGTTATCAGTGTTGAAGTGAGCAGGATTTAAGCCATTTTGGGACCTATATTAGTCCATTTCTGTTGCTTATAACAAAATACATGGAACTGGGTAATTTGTAAGAAATGAAATTGCTTATGGTTTCTGAGACTAGGAAGTCCGAATTCCAAGGAACACATCTGGTGAGGATCTTGGTGCGGGTAACAATGACCCGGGGGTCTCACATGGCAGAAAATAACAGAGAAGAGAGAGAGATAGCTCCTCCTGTAGTCTCCTTTTAAAGCCCTCAGAACCATACCCATGGCCACCATTTTTAATCCATTCACTAGGCATGGTCCTTCAATCTAAACACCTCTTCAAGGTCCCAACTTTTCAACTACCATGAGAGGATTTCCCAACCTCTCAACAGTCATAGTGGAAATTAAGCTTCTAATATATGAACTTTGGGGACAAAATTCAATCAGTCCACGGCAGGACCTAAAAACCACATGAGCTCTAAAAAATTTTTAAAAGATGCAGTTTTTTTCTTGGCATTCATTTCTCTCAGTTCCCTCTATTCTCATGGTTATTTGATACTTTGAACCTTGGTTATGGTCAAGATGACATCATTTACATGAATGTAAACTTGTTTTCCAGTCAGCCTGAATCTGCAGACTTGCATGTACTACCCAGAACCTGAGATAAGGACAGGAGCAGAAACCAGAGTCTTGGTGAGGTCTTGCATCTGAGACCTTTCATGAAGCCCTCATTGCTCCCATGCCCCCTCCCTCCTTTTTATTTCCCAGGTTTCAGTCCCTCAGCCCCCTCTTTACAAACCCCACAGTAACCTTGAGTGTTTGAGATGCCTTTAGCCTGGGCGTTCTCCTTCAGTTTACAGGAGAGGTGGGTTAGCTCAGCATCCATCCCTCAATAAAAACTGACAACTAATTTCAACAACATTTGACTTTTGATTGGTTTGCTTTTGGTTGGGGACAGGCAGCCAGACCTGTGAGCTTGGTAACAATTTGGGGGAGCCTTAGCCAGGAGATGAGTGTGCCCTGTAACATCAGAAGAGAATATTTGTGAAGCCAATTCTCTGTCTAATCGGAGCTGTGTTGGGGCCATGAGAAGGGGGATAGGGAGGGTCGGTTTGGTTGGCTGGTGCCAGGTGGTCTGTTTGAGGTCAGCTGGAAAATTTCCAGCTGCAGCTGTTTTGACAATTTTTTCCCCAGGAACTGATTTCTTCTTGATTATAGAAAAGAAAAACTTCATCACTGTCAGTAACATATATATTTAGTAAGCATGGTAATATGTGTCTAGTCCCCCATCTTGTTATGGCCATTTGGTTCTGTTTTGTAGTTTTAGTATCTCACTCTTTAGCCACAGGCAGCCCATTTTGTCTGTCTGTTGGGGTATATTTCAACAAAAACAAACAAATTTTGAAGCAACTGTCATTAGTTAAATGCCAAAGATTTAAGGGCTGTCTAATTAGTGTGATATACCACAAGGTACTCTACTTTGGAAAAACATGGAATAGGTCACTGGTGGAGTCTGTGGAAAAAGAAAACATCACTCATAGCCCCTTCAAAATCAAATATCAGTATTTGTGTACCTTTTTAGAGAAAATATTCAGACCTTTCTTTCCATAGATACTTAGATATGGTCCCCACATTTTATATACTCAATTTTCATAAAATGCAAACATGCATCTGCTATACTAGCATACCTCTGAACTCACCTTCCTGTACTCAGTGTGAACTTCATCCATCAGCTGGTGCTCAGACATTTCAAGTGTCATCTGCCAAACCATACTTCAGTTTTTGTCCATGTTGTTTTTCCATTGGCATAAGCAGAGATTTCTGAATGAGTGCTTGAGTATTATATTTTGCTCCTCTTATAACAAATATATAACTTTAAAAATGTTTGTGTTTGCGACACTACAATTCAGATAAATATAAAAATCAACAAGCATGTTCAAAGCACTGACAATTAAGCCTCAGTGAGATGCTTATTGGACTAACTTGTCACTTGTATTCAATTATGAATGCAAAAATAGAACATATTAGAAATTATGGAGATGTAGAGAATTAGGTCTTTCAGTAAAGTGTAGTAAATGGCCTCCAGATGTCTCAATTACCATACAAGTGTGAGGTACCCTGTGACTATCAAATAAAGGCTTTTCTTACATATGTGTCTCTGTACTAAAGAAAAAAAAAAGAAAAATGTAAACCTTAAATGACTATTTCTAATCACCTCAATTTCCTTGAAACTTTAGACCATTTTATATCATCAAAATAAATGTCACTGTATTTCAGTTTTATCCCATGTATTTACATGTCTGGTCACAAGATGAGCATCTAATTATATTGTGGCATTATTAAGCAGCATTGACACAAACATGGGGTTTATGGCGATTAAGATAAATAGATGTCTCTGAAGCAGATTGATTATGCTCTAAATAGTTGTTCACAGTTCAAAAAGGGGATTGCTCAAGCTAAAATATATTATCAACAAAAACAAACCCATTTACATTTTCTATCCTATTACTTTGTTTGGAATAAACATACAAGTAATTATGCTAACCTGCACTGAATTATTTTTATGGGATTCATAAACACATCTTAGGTTATGACATGTTGTATCATTTTTGACTGTTGGAAACATGGCTCATTTCCGACTATTTCTGCTTGGAAAATGGACAGCTTTACCCTTGTAACATCATAAATACAGCAGACAGAAAAGGAGTTCAAAATGAAGCTTGCTGGAGCTGACTATAAACTTCAAATCCAGTAATATTTTCCTTTATCTGTATATACATGGTGCTTGGTTATGGCATGTTAGTTTTTTTTAAATAAAATAACTTAGAAGTTAAAAATCTTAAAAAGGGAAAATAGATGTTCTTCAAGGTACATAATAATTCAGATTATTTTTAGATATCCTGAGTGTTTCAGCTAAGTAAATATTATTTAGATACATGTATAGTCTAGTTACTTGCTATACAAAGTATGGCTCCTTGAGCCGCTGCTGCATCACTTTGGATTTTGATAGAAATATACAATCTCACACTTGTCTTTAAACCTCCACTGAGTGTTTCAGCTAAGTAAATATTATTTAGATACATGTATAGTCTAGTTACTTGCTATACAAAGTATGGCTCCTTGAGCAGCTGCTGCATCACTTTGGATTTTGATAGAAATATACAATCTCACACTTGTCTTTAAACCTCCTGAATCAGAATGGGCATTTGCAGAAGATCCCCCAGGTAATTCTAACTCACGTTAAAGTTTGAGAAGGCCTCCTGTGTTTGATTCTTGATGTCTTTACAGCTCAAAATAAGTTCTATCTACCACAAATCAACCTTTCAATCATGTCCATGTACAGTTAGAGAGAGGATGACAGCAGAGGTTTCTGTTTGTTTAACATTTATTCCTTAAGCATGTATTTTGTCCAAGTGTCAGGTTCATTGCTAGGTGCCAAATCAACCTTTCAATCATGTCCATGTACAGTTAGAGAGAGGATGACAGCAGAGGTTTCTTTTTGTTTAACATTTATTCCTTAAGCATGTATTTTGTCCAAGTGTCAGGTTCATTGCTAGGTGTTGATCATACAGAAATGGCCACAATGGTACTCATGCCCTGTAGGAGTTCCATGCCCTGCGTTAAGGATAAAGAGAGAAGTTATTACAGCTCAGTGTGAAAAAAGTGCTTCTTCCAAAAACTTAGAATTGAGAAATTCACCTCCATATGGCAAAACTATTTTGAAAAGAGGTAAAAATAATTTGACTTCTGTATATTGAGGCTTATCTGTATATTGCCTCAAGCCAAATAAACAAGTCTTCTTAAATATTTGACAAAGACTGTGTTTAGAAAATTGTACTATAATTTGCCTGATACATACATTCATGTATACAGATACATAATTAGAAATATAAATCATCTAATACATCTCATATATTCCATATGTGCATTTTACATTTACATTTTACCAACAGCAAAATTAGAAACAAAAGAGTAAATTAGTTACTCCAAGGTCACAGGATGAGTAAAAAGTCAAGTTGGGATTTATCTTAATTTATGCAAATAATGTAAGTAAACGTTTCCTGTAGTGGATTGAATTATGTTCCCCCAAAACTCAATGAAGCTTGAATTGTCCTCCAAGTTTTTGTATTAGAAACAGCCCCCACTTTGGTTGTTAAGAGGGTGGGAAATCATATTACAGTAATTAAAAAGTGGAACCTTGAAGAGGTGATTGGATTGCAAGACTGTGAAGTATTGAATGGATTAAAAATGGTGGTCAGGGGTGTGGTTCTGAGGGCTTTCAATAAAGAGGAGAGTCTGTCTTTCTCTCCCTCTGCTCTGCCATTTTACAACGTGATACTCTGCCATTGCTGTCACCACCATCAAGACACTCACGAGATGTGTTCCCTGGACTTTAGACTTCTTAGCCTCTGAAACTGTAAAGAACAAATTTAGTTTTCTTTATAAATCACACAGTTTCAGGTATTTTGTTATGGGCAACAGAAATGGACTAATGCATTTCCTCACTAGATGTAATTAAAGAGCATTTAAGGAATTGACATTTAATAATATTCTTCTCTTGCAGCAGTTGTTTTTTGCTTATGTTACTGACAAAAACTTTGGTCAATGAATCATAGGCATGACTTTTTGATCAGATATGTAGTATACATGACTAATTTATCTAATCGTACAAATATCATAACCAGGTCTAAAAACAACACTTTCTGAAGACAAACACTTCAGTGGAAAATTGATGGCAAAGAAAAAAATAGTTTTCAAATATGCATTCCACCATTCTGGAGCAATTATTCTTTTAAAATATTTTAAAGGGTTTTAATTGTTTTTTAATTATGATAAATTTTTATCAAAATGATCGCTTCTTAAATATTGACTGTGTAGGGAGATTTAACTCCCACTGAGTCCAAGTAGCAATGGAATAAACTTTAGCAATTGGGCCTTCTAACAGAAACAGATGGCCTGTCTGAGATTTTGCAAATCAGAAACAAGCCTCCTTTAAAAGCAGCCAAAAAGCAATGGACGGTATTCAAACCCTGATTGCAGAAGAACAAACACTTTTTCTAGAGTTTATTTGGTAAAAATCTGTGACAGTTGGGCATGTGGATATGATAGAAAGAAAAAAATTTAAAGCTATCATTGAAACCTGTCCATTTGAATTAGATGATCCATTCTCTGTAATTAAGACTAAGTAGTGGGTATCTGTCACGAGCCAAATTAATACAAATTAATTCAAAAACCTTGGAAGGGACATGCCATGCTGATCTGTGTAGCATGACCCTGAAGAGGACATTTTATTATGTGAGTAAGATTTCATCGTCAAAAAGAAATGTCACTCTGGCAAATGCTGAACAAGGCAAGTGGGTTTTTCAGAGGGTAAAGTGCTTATCAATTAGATGTAAATTAGCATGCTGAGGGCACCATTTGATAAATGACCGCTTCCAGAAAACTAAATGGTACCTTCTTCTACAGAAGAGTCACTCACTCAAGGGTGAGGACACTGTTCTTAAAGAACAGTCTATTTCTTTTACAATCTTATTTGCTTCCTCATTAGTTTAAAGAATGACATAGTGAGGTTAAAATGCCCAGTCATTTTAGGTTTGTGAATTCACCAGTTGAAAAACCCGAGTAATACCCATCAGTATGTTTACCATAATCCATTAACGATTCATCCACAGAGCTAGAGACCTCTCAGAGGAAGTCAAGGCTGATGAAACTTGCCACATTGATGTACTGTAATTTCTAGAATCTTTATAATCATTTCAGACTGCAGAAAGGCTCTGGTAGCTAGTGGACCATGGAGAACTGTCATACATTTGTTTAGCTATGCAATTCTGATAGATTAATTGCTTGTTGTTTTTTTACATTAATATTTCAGCATAGCTCTAGCAACCTTATAATCATACCTTTGAGCACTAACGGTTTTCTGTGTTCAGAAATGAGAAAATGTTGGAAGAAAATATGATCTCTGTCCTTAAGAAACCTTCCTGGAAATATTAGCATAGGCTTGTCTTCATCTACTGAATTTGGATCTTAGATTTTTCTTTTCTCTTCTCCCCATTTTATCTTTTTCTTCAGCATGTATGTTCTTTTATACCTTTATTTTATCTTTATCTCATATTGATTTTTGTCTTTTTATTCTCTGATCTCACTTTCGGTATTTAAATGTTTCCATCTCCATATTCCTCGCTCACTCTTTCCCTCTTATTAACTTTTTCCTCTCCAACTTCCATTCCATTTTCCCCCTTGCCTTGTTCTCTACCTTTTACTTATTTTTTTTCTCCACCTCTCCCACCCAGTTTGATTAAGGTATAATTGACAAGCAAAAATTGTATATGTTTATGGTGTACAATGTAATGTAATATTTCGATATACATTGTGAAAAGATCTAATCAAGCTAATTAACATATTTATCAGCTCACATAGTTACCGTTTTTTTGGTGTGTGGTGAGAACAATTAAGATCTAATCTCTTAGTAATTTTCAAGCATACTTTATTATTAACTATAGTCTCCATGCTGTACAATAGATTCTCAGAAATTATTCATCCTGCGTAACTGAAACTTTGTACCCTTTGACCAACACCTCCTCAACCCCCTTATCCTGCCCCTACCATTCCACTCTCTGATTCCCTGAGCTCAACTTTTTAAATTTCTTTCTTTTTTTTTTTTTTTGTCTTTTTTTGTGACCGGTAAGGGGATTGCAACCCTTGGCTTGGTGTCGCCCGCACCGTGCTCAGCCAGTGAGCGCACCGGCCATCCTTTTTTTTTTTTTTTTTTTTTTTTTTTTTTTTTTTTTTTTTTTTT
>NW_007732176.1:68517-71097 GCF_000696425.1 Galeopterus variegatus
CGCCCTCCTCCCTCTCTCCCCTCCCCCCCAAGAATGTCCTTTCCGTTTGTTTGTTGTAACAACTACAAAAAAAGTATAGTTGTTATATCTTCTTCCCGGCCATCCTTATATAGGATCCGAACCCGTGGGGGGAGCGCTGCTGCACTCCCAAGTGCCGCACTCTCCCTAGTGCGCCACGGGGCTGGCCCAACTTTTTAAATTTCTAAGTATAAGTGACATTATGCGCTATTCCTGTTTCTGTGCCTGGTTTATTTCACTTAGCATAATAGCCTCCATGTTTATCCTTGTTTTTGCAAATGAAAAGAATTCCTTCTATTTTAAGGTTGAATAATATTATATAGTGTAAGTGATATATATGTATGTATATACATATATTTATTGAAGAGACTGTCCTTTCCTCATTGTGTATTCTTGGCATCTTTGCCCAAAATCAATTGATGGTAAATGCATGAAAATATTTCTGGGCTCTCTATTGTGTGTCATTGGTCTATGTGTCTGCTTTTATGCCAGTGCTATGCTGTTTTAATTGCTATAGTTTTGCAGTAGATTTTCAGATCAGGAAGTGTGATGCCTCCAGTTTTGTTCTTTTTGCTCAAGATTGCTTTGGCTATTGGGGATCTTTTGTGCTTCCATATGAAGTTCAGGATTGATTTTTTTTTTTATTTCTGTGAAAAATGTCATTGAAAGTTTAATAGGAATTACAATGAATCTGCACAGTACTTTGGGTAGTATAGACTGCTAAAAAAAGTAAACTGAAGCACAATAAAAATTTAAAATTCGTTTGAATAGGAAGCAATTCATGAATTGGGAAGGAAACACCTGATCAAAAGAGGTTTAGTTTTCTGATGACAGATCATCAAAGGCCAGTATTTATGGGGTAAATGTGGAAGCAAAATAAAGAAATTATTTTGTTGGTAATTAGTGACAAAATTGCCTTTTATTGGACGCATTGTTGGAAAGTTCCTAGTCACGTAACCATATGTTAGTTGGCTGCTCGTGATTGGCTGAATTTAAGTTTTGTTTTTCTTTAATAAAGACATTTACAAGAAATAGCTCAAGATATGTTTTGCTTATGTTTGCAAATCAAGCAAGGTTTAGGTCACTTACGAGGCCTAATAAGCTTTGTCAGCTCAGGGATTCTTCGGGACTTGTCTTTATTTTAATATACTTTGAAAAGAAAATTTTAAAAATATTAAATCTTCTAGTCTATAAACATGGGTATCTTTTCATTTATTTATGTTTTTTCAATTTCATCGCTGTTTTATAGTNTGTAACCATATGTTAGTTGGCTGCTCGTGATTGGCTGAATTTAAGTTTTGTTTTTCTTTAATAAAGACATTTACAAGAAATAGCTCAAGATATGTTTTGCTTATGTTTGCAAATCAAGCAAGGTTTAGGTCACTTACGAGGCCTAATAAGCTTTGTCAGCTCAGGGATTCTTCGGGACTTGTCTTTATTTTAATATACTTTGAAAAGAAAATTTTAAAAATATTAAATCTTCTAGTCTATAAACATGGGTATCTTTTCATTTATTTATGTTTTTTCAATTTCATCCCTGTTTTATAGTTTAACATGTACAGATCTTTCAACTTCCTGGTTAAATTTATTACCAATTATTTTGGGTTTTTTGATACTATTATTCCTGTTACTCTTTCCCTGCACACTCCTCAGCACCACCGTCTTCCCTTCCCCTTTTTACCACATCCCTGCTCCCTTTTGATGTTTCTTAATTTCCTCTCCTGTCCCTCAGCATGATGATCTATGTATCATAATCATCCACCCATTTTCAGTATCTTGGTCATGGATGAGCCAAGAAATAGGGTTTTAATCCTTTATTATCTATTGAATTAGAGTTCTCCAGAGAAACATAACCAGTGTGTATCATATATATCAGATATATATAACTCAGACTCGGTAAGAGAGATATTATATGATATAAATGGAGATTTTATAAATATAATTTTTTTGTATTTATATACATTTTATATATTTATGTGTTTACATATAAAAGGAGATTTATTATGAGGAATTGTCTCACATGACAGTGGAGGCTGAGAAGTCCCATGAGCTGCTGTGTGCAAGGTACAACTCAGGAAAGCCAGCGATATAATTCAGTCCAAAGACCTGAGAACTGGGGGAACCAATGGTTTAAATCCCAGTCTGAGAGCCAGAGAAGATCACATGAGATGTCCCAATTGAAGTGGGCAGGCAGAAAGCAAAAGAGGAGAAATTCTCCTTCCTCCACCTTTTGTAATGTTCAGTCCCTCCATAGATACATAGATACCCAAGTTCACACACTGAGAAGGGAAAGCTACTTTGCTTAGTCCACCCATTCAATGCTAATTTCATCCTGAAACAGCATCACAAACATCCCCAGAAATAATGTTTAATTTGGGCACCCCGTGGTCATTTAAAATGAAAATAAAAATTAACCAACACATCTATATAAATATCTAGACTCCAGGGCCCTTGGGTAGAGTTTGGTTGTTGTTGGTGGTGGTTTTTGTTGTTGTTGTTACTTTTAATGCATTTTTGCTGCTGTTTGTTAGGTGGAATTTATCATTGCTTCAAAATGATATA
>NW_007732176.1:71195-72703 GCF_000696425.1 Galeopterus variegatus
TTTTAATGCATTTTTGCTGCTGTTTGTTAGGTGGAATTTATCATTGCTTCAAAATGATATATTTTTTATTTTGTTTTGATTAATGGATAAAGTGAGCTAACCTGCCTCTTTGTCCTTAAATATGGCATATCTGCTTCCCAGTGGTTAAGAATGGGTTGTATATATTGCCTGATTATGTATTAGAGAAAAAGATAGGAATTATAGAAGAAATCCATTTCAATTCTTTTTCTACCCTTCTTCCCAGAGTGGGATGCCCAGATCCCTACTATTGGAGAAATGCAGAGGATTCTTGAACAATTACATAGAAAATCAGGACTCCAGCTAAATACTCTATGGTTTTTACTTCATCCAGATTTCTCTAAAAAAAAAAGACTTGTTTACCAGTCTTGAATATAGTTTTAAACTAATTTCAACACAATATATGAAAGTTAAAGTATGAGATAATCTCTCTAAGGACTGAATTAACTGTCTTTGTTTTAATATTTCCTAAAGGTAATTAATTCATGATTAGCTACATTGTTGTAATTAGTTACATTGTGTGCTAGATCTAATTTAATTTATTGAAGCAATTTCATATTGAAATTCCAGTGCAACACAATGATTTGGAGTTATTTTTGGTATCTTATGTCACAAAAATATTATTTTCTATCCCATATTATTATTCCAAATGCTTCCTCCAACCAGTCAAAACCAAACCTTAAGTTTATAAACATGAAATTATTTCAAAGCTAGGGAAACTATGTCTGACATTCAATTAACATAAGTTCTAATGGTGTTAATGAGAGTATATCTAGTCCAAACCTAGCAGACTATTAGGAAATATGGAAGAGTGGCAATAAGACATAAGTGGATTAATATTTGATGGTGGGGGGTTGAGGAGATTCTTATTTTCTTACAGTTCTAAGATTTTATGATTATTTGGTTTACCTTCCAAATAGTGACATTTAGTAACCCCACCTCTAGTAGTCAATTCATGCTTAAGTTTTCAGATTCAAATTGGTGGGTATAAATATAGGAAGCTAATGGTGTGTGTGCACTTACATTTTATGATTTTATCAGCTGTCTCCACTTTGTATTTGGGTAAAATAGTCATTTTAATAAATGTGAGGGTTTATAGAGAGGTGTGGAATATAAAGAAGATTTAGAGTCTCAGAAGGTTTGCTGGGAGGAGATTTAGGAACACAGAAGTCAGCATAAATAAAATATTGTTCTCCTAATTCCTGTTTTTCTAATATTCTGGTTCCAAGGCATTACTTGCCACTGTTTTTGGTATTATTTGTGCTGCTATTCTTCTGTCACTTCAGAAAACTTGTCTATGATGGATGCCATGGGTTGAACTTCCCCACCTAAACTCATGCTGAAATTTAATTGCCACTGTGATGGTATTAGAAGGTAGGACCTTTGGGCCGGCCCCGTGGCGCACTCGGGAGAGTGTGGCACTGGGAGGGCAGCGACGCTCCCGCCGTGGGTTCGGATCCTATATAGGAATGGCCAGTGCGCTCACTGGC
>NW_007732176.1:73638-74707 GCF_000696425.1 Galeopterus variegatus
AAAAGAAGGTAGGACCTTTAAGACGTGATCAGAAAATAAAGGCTCTGACCTCAAGAATGCATTAATTTTGTTATTACAGTAGTAGATTAGTTATTGCAGGGGTGGATTCCTGAAAAAAGAACAAAGTTTGGCCCCCATCCTCTTTATATCTCCCTTTCTTGGTTGCCCTTCTGCCTTTTACCATAGGATGACACAGTACAAAGGCCTTCACAAGATGCCAGCACCATCCTCTTGGGCTTCCCAGCCCCAGAGTCCATACACAAATAAATATCTGTTCTTTGTAAATCACTGAGTCTATGGTATTCTGTTGTAGTAACAGAAAATGGATGAGGGCAGTGGATGCTATATTTAACAGTCATGATCTTGCCACTATGGTGAAAACATGGTATTTCAGAAACAAACAAATTTGAGTTAGATTCCCAGTTCTGTCATCTATTAGTTCTGTTCGTTCTGTTAAACTGAACATATTATATATCTATTGGGGACCTTGTTTTTTTTTTTTTTAATCTCAAAACTGGAATCAGTAAGACCCCTCTGGATATTAAGTAACTCTGGATGACATTTATTTAACAAAGTGCTACAGGTTTTTCCTAATAACATGCATTCTTTCATTTAGCTTTCACAGCAATCCTATGATGTAGTTATTGTTCCATTTTTCAGATGCAGCCATTGAGTCTCAAAGGTCCTAAGCCATTTCCAAAGCTACATAGCCAGTGAATGGAGAAGCAGGTATCCAGATATCCAGAGGTAGGAAACATTGTTCCTCAGGTTTGTTTAGTTGGAGGTTATCTATAGTTGCCATCCTTGTATAAAAACATCTATCATACAATTTAAAATAAAAGCTAGTAAGGACTAAAACAGCTAAAATTTTATTTAAATATTATGCATAATTTCATCTGGATAAAAAGGGACTAAAACGTTTGACAAATGGTGATCTGATTTAACACCCTCAGTATGCAGATAAAGAAACACTTATAAGAAAAGTAATATATATATATGTATGTATATATATATATATATAGTGAAGATATATATATATCTTCATATAGACACAGTGTAGAAAGGTTCT
>NW_007732176.1:75657-77412 GCF_000696425.1 Galeopterus variegatus
CTGATTTAACACCCTCAGTATGCAGATAAAGAAACACTTATAAGAAAAGTAATATATATATGTATGTATATATATATATAGTGAAGATATATATATATCTTCATATAGACACAGTGTAGAAAGGTTCTAATGAAAGAAAGAGAACTGATGTTAACATAGCAGAGAATAATTAGCCAGGAAAAAGGAAATAGCACCTAATTCTTTTTTTGTTTCAACTTTAATATTTTATTACTGAAGAAAATCTTTAAAACTACTAAGCAATCGATAAACTTGATTTTATTAAAATTAAAAACTTGGTTGCTGTGGGTACTATTAAGAGTGCAAAGTCAACCCACAAAATGGGAGAAAATGCCTGGAAATCATATATCTGATAAAAGGTTAATATCTAGAAAATATAAAGATTCTCACAACTCAACAGCAACAAACAAACAATCCAAATGAAAAACAGGCAAAGAATTTGAATTGGTATTTCTCCAAAGAAGATATATGAGTATAGATGCACAAAGGCACAAAAAAGTTGTCCAACATCATTAATCATTAGGAAAATGCAAATCATAACCACATTCAATGAGATACCACTTCACACCCATTTGGTGACTGATATAAAAGAAAACTAAACAAACAAACAAACAAAAAAAAACCCCAGAAAATAACAAGTTGGTGAGGATATGAAGAAATTAATTGAAACCTATGTGCATTGCCAGTGGGAATGAAAAATGATGCATCCACTGTGAAAATGGTATGACAGTTCCTCCAAACATTAAACAAAATTATGATATGATCCAGCAACTCCTCTTCTCCCCAAAAATTGAAAGCAGAGAGCATAAACAAATGTTTACATCAGCATTATCCACAATAGCCAAAAAGTGAAAACAACCTAAATGTCCGTGGAAAGATGAATGAATAAACAGAATGTGTTTGGGCCGAGCCTGTGGTGCACTGGGGAGAGTGCGGTGCTGGGAGCGCAGCGGTGCTCCCACCCTGGGTTCGGATCCTATATAGGGATGACCGGTGCACTCACAGCGCTCACTGGCTGAGCGCGGTGTGGCCGGTCTCAAAAAGGACAAAAAAAAAGAAAAAAAAAAAAACAAAACAGAATGTGGTATATACATACAATGGAATATTATTCAGCTTTAAAAAGAAGGAAATTTTGATACATAATACAATGAAGATAAATCTTGATAACATCGTGTTAAGTAAAATGAGCCAGACACAATAGACAAATATTATGTCATTTCAATTATACCTAGAATAGTTGAATTCATAGGGACAGAAAGTAGAATAGTGATTACCAAGGGCAGGGGGGATGGACGAGAGGGGAGTCACTGTCGAATGGCGCAAAGTTTCAGTTTGGAATGATGAAAAAGTTCTGGAGATGGATAGTGGCAATTGTTGCACAACGTGTGAATGTACTTAATGCCACTAAACTCGTACACTTAGAAATAATTAAAATGGTAAATTTTGTTACATGTATACATTTTTATCACAATTAAAAAAAGGTCGTTTAAAGATAAATACATTTTAATTTCAAATTAATGTTAGATATGTAGGTTCCACTTGATAAGATGAAATATTGAAGCTTAGTTAATGCATATTTAATTACACTGGATACTTTAAACCAATACATAAAAATTTCCCCAAATAAAACTATAAGCTGATTTGGATTTATAAATTCGTGCAAAATTTTTCTCTTGCTGACAGTAACTTTTAATACTTTCTTCAACCATGACATACACACACACACACACACACACA
>NW_007732176.1:78579-83301 GCF_000696425.1 Galeopterus variegatus
GACCCCTGGGTCACTGTCACCACCACCAGATGGGCTTTGGACTTCCCAGCCTCAGAAACTGAAAGCAATACATTTCATTTTCTTTATAGATTACCCAGTTCCAAGTATTTTGTTATAAGCAACACAAATGGACTAATACAGCAAGCAAATTCAAAAGGTAACTTAAACCCCTTGAATATCACGACCAGGAATATTTTACTTCAAAAAAATGTTGACATATTTAATTCCCTTTTGATTTAATTAATTCAGCATTCATAGTCGAAATTACAAAATCTTCCAAGTTATCTTCAAGAAAAAAATCTTTCATATACATAAAAGAATGAAGGGAGCAAAATTTCTGCAGATATCTAGGTTATTATTAGTATTATAGTACTAATAATGTAATAAACAACTCATCACATGTAGTAGCTCTTTGTAGTTTACAGAGGTCTTAAATATAATCTATCTAATTTGGTCGTGGCCTTCAACACAGCACTAAGAGGTAGGTAGGGAAGATATAATAATGACATATGAGATTTGAAGAATTGAAAGCTTTTCAAATTCAATTAAGTTTATTTCCTCAAATCGGATGATAAATAAATGGAAGTTCATGTTATTCTTCCAAAAGCAGCTGTAGTGTGAACATGCATTCTTAGAATTGGCTTGGCAAACTGTTCACAAATATTTCTTAGCATGGTGATGATAACATACAATTTCATGGATTTTATCATGGGTTGAGTTTCCAGAGAAATAAACTCAGATAGAGATGAGCGTGCAAGAAGTCTATTGGGGAATGTTGTTGGGATCTATCTCTATGAATGGAAAGCAAGGAAGCAAGATTGGGCAGGGAGAAGTTGGGTTATAATGTAGTCTCAACAAAATGCATAAGTGAACTTCTTAGGAGTCTCTGGAATGTCCCAATTCAGGGAAAGTGTCCAGGTCTTGGTGCAGTTGTGGCAACAAGTGATTTGATGCAATTGGCCCTGCAAATGGGGTGGGACCAAGAGCCTGTGGAGCCTCCAGCTAAATCAGTTCCAAAGTGGACAGTTGAGGGTTGTCTAGGGGCAACAATTCAAGCAGCAGAGAACATAACTTTTCAGTACTGAAAGACCATGAGGGCAGCACATCAAATTATTATAGTGTTTTCCCATATGAAATTCTCATTTGTTAAGCACGAGATAACCCTGCAAGATAACTAGGGCAAGTATTATTAACCATGAAGCAAGTTAATAATGGGAATTTAAAGTTGACACTACATGAGGCACTCATTTATTTTATTAAATTAAAAATTAGCTTGTGTAACGTTAGCAAAGACAACGCAAAAAGATCTACATATTGACACTAAATTATATTGTGTGTAGGAATGACTTAGAGTAGTTCGAGCTAAGAAAAGTGCTACATAGAAAACCAAACCAGAAATAAACCTGATAAATTTCTGATGATTGATGGGAAAGCTCAAATCTCCTCCTGTGATTCAACATCATCTGTAGCTTATATCTGCATAGAAATGTTTATAATGACATTTGGGATGAGGTAATTAAATAGTAAGATAGCAATACAGATTTTTCTTTGTCTATTATCTTTATTTTTTCCGCCTTTTTTGGGTGCATTTTCTTGTATTACAACTTCAGACAGGCTCCTGCTGAGAAATGAAAGTAGACACAGCAGTTGATCATGTTTTTGACAAGCCCAAAGCTTGGTGACCCATGCACAATATACTTACCTGCCGCCTGTTTGTCAGCGTCTTGACAAGGTCATCATGCATTAAAAGGAAACATTCAGACGATAACACCGTAATGCTCACTTTTCTTGACAAAATAGTGCAAAAAGGTATAATTTTAACACATCACCATCATTTCTGACTACATAGTAGGCAGTTTTGTTCATTGCAAGTGAACTTCTTGCATGTAAATACATCAATCAGAAAGTAAAGTGTTCCAAGTAATAGCCAGCTACAACTTCAAAAGATGCATTGGTTGACCTCTAAGTATCATTGTTGTTTAGGAATAAACCAAGTGTTTTCAGGCATGTTTAGCAGTGGAATCCTTCCATTAAACACAGACTGAAAATGGAGTTGTCGTTGACATATATACACAATTTTTTTTTTACTGTACCTTTTCAATGTTTAGATATGTTTAGATATACTCTTACCATTGTGTTACAATTGCCTGCAGTATTCACTACAGTAATATGTAGTACAAATTTGTAGGCCTAGGAGCAATAGGTCATACCAGATAGTGTAGGTGTGTAGTAGGTTTTACCATCTAGGTTTGAGTAAGCACTCTGATGTTCACAGGACAAAATTGCCTAACGATGCATTTATCAGAACATGAACTTGTCATTAAGTGATGCATGACTATACTTAAATGTCATTAAGTGATGCATGACTATACTTAAATATATATATACATATACATACGTGTGTGTATATATATGAGTGTGTGTGTGTGTGTGTGTGTGTGTGTTTATATATCTCCAGGGCTTGGATGCCAGGTCACTTGCTCCTCCTTTCTCTCCAAAGACAACTAGGGCTTTAATCTCTGAGTTGCCCAAGAATGCTCCATGATAAAATTGGTAAACCTTCTACCTATTGCCAAATTTTAGAGGGCATAAGGAGGCTGTAATAGTTACATCCCTAACCCATCAATGACACATTCTGAGTAATTATCAGCACCGCACTCTCCCGAGTGAGCCACGAGCTGGCCCACATTCTGAGTAATTATTTAAGCACCTAACACTTGTATAAGATGAGCTTATACATGCACTTTATCTACTTGCCTGTATTTTGATTCAGGATATTTTGTTCTGTTCTCTTTCTCTCCATATTAACTGAATAAAAGATTGGCACAGTTGCATCGAGTTGAACGAAATATGATAAATATTATCATAACATGATCATAAAATCCTTATAACGTTTCTACACTAGTATTACAGTTATGAAATCCTAACACTTATGTGAAAAGAATATGAGCCAAAGCTGAAATTCCTATAGATCACAATTCTTTTCTGATTATCTACTCTTTTTTCTTGGCTTTCAAGCTTAATATCTGACTAGGGATACAATTTCCTCAAGGTGATAAGTCAGACAAGGACTTCATGAATGAATGGTATAGGATGGCCAAGACGGAAAAAAGAATACCATTTTAAGTCACAACACAGTACTTATTTTTGGATAAAACTGTATCAAATTTGTCTGTTCATAAGCAGAGAAGAACTTAGGAACTTCACCCTATCATAACCACTTCTCTTAGAAATGTAATAGGGTAATCCAATTTTACATTCATTGGAGTCTGGGTATTGCTAGGATGTTTCTTTGGTTAAACTTCCTTGACTTGTGTTTCTGGATCTAGATATCTAAGGAACCCAAAATCTTATAATAGATTCCCCTTATCTTTTAAAATCCTAACAAGGAGCTGTTATCGATTACATTCTGAAACTTCTTTTGTAATCTATAAACTCTCCAATTTGTCAGTGTACACATACACACACAGAAAGGATATATATAAATAATGTGCATATTTTCACCCCCACATTTCACAAGTGTGAGAAACTATACATATGCATGCATACATTTTACAGTATAGTATTATATAATTAGGCTGATAATCCCAATAAATTCTGGGAAAAGAGCAATTTTGTTCAAGTTATAAACTCAATCCTCTATAATGTTAATAAAAGAAAAATGTTAAAATCGATAAAATGAATAAACCGAGGTTGTAAGCGTCTGTATGAAAACGTACTCTTAAAAACCTTATGTGAGCAAGAAAACAAACAAAAAAAAACTTTACAATTTGTTACACCACTTATATTAGTGCTTGTATTTGATCTTTTCTCTTAAAAAGCTAGGCAGCTCCAACAGAGGTATACTAACCAACACTATGAAAAACCACAACACTTAACGTAAACTTATATTGATTCGCCAGTTCCTCTACTTAACATTTATGAAACCAAAGACAGTTTCCAAAAGTTTGCGTAGAACGTGAGGAAGATACGTATACTCCCTACTGGAATTCTGTTTAATAATCTTTCTCACAGAAACTTAATATTGGCCACCGTTAAATGAAAGGGGAGGGGGGAAGAATCCTAAAGCTGAATAATTTGGCTCCAGGTAATTTGGCTTCAACATAATTTATTTTACTTAGGATAATAGCAGGTACTTAATTTCATGCTTGTGAAATATGTCAATTTCTAAAAATATACACTGAAGTGATATTAAAGACCTCATTGGTTTCATCTTACATATTCTGTGTACATGCACTTTATAATGACGCTTCAAACTGTTGATAGACGTAAAAGAAAAATAACTCACTAAGCAATTTAATTGAAAAATCTCATTTTTTTCTTAAAAGCACATTACAGTCATGTGTCACTTAATGGTTGTGGTACATTCTTAGAAATACCTCATTAGGCAGTTTTGTGCTTGTGTGAACATCATGGAGTGTACTTACACAAACCTAGAAGATATAGCCTAGCACACATCTAAGCTATACGGTGTAGCCAATTGCTCTGACCAGCGTCATGTACGCAGTCCATCACTGTTGGTCGAAATGTTATGTGGTGCATGGCTGTAAACATATATACATTTATATATATATACACACATACATATATATACATATATATATATATACACACACACACATATATATATATGCACACACATACACATATATATGTGTATGTATATATATATATATGTATATGTATAGATGACAAACTAGTAGTGTGGTTTACAAATCTGTC
>NW_007732176.1:83977-90119 GCF_000696425.1 Galeopterus variegatus
ACACTTGCATAAGACCAGCTTATACATAGATTTTATCTACTTGTCTATATTTTGATTCACAATTTTTTCTTTTTGTTCTCTTCCTATATATCTAGATATTAACTGAATGAACGTTTGTCACAGTTGCACTGAGTTCAACAAAACAAAATATGATAAATATTATCTTAATATGAGTATCTAATCCTTTATAGCAAATAACATTTCTATATTAGTATTACAAGGGGAGGGGGAGAGAGGTTGGGGGATAATTGGGAGGGGACACAGGGTACAAAAGTAATTTCTGGTAATGGGCATGCTGCCAGTATGAATCTGGCCCTCACATCATGGGCACGAGTGGTAACAATTAGCTTTTTATTTCATGAATATTGATAAAAAAAGTTATAAAATCTTTTAGATGAGCAAACTGATTGGGAGAATAAAGGACCAAAAGTGCAGTATGATATTAGCTGTGGATTTGTTGTATATGGCCTTTATTGTGTTGAAGTATATTCCTTCTATACCTAATTTGTTGAGTGTTTTTATCATAAAGTGGGGCTGGATTTTTATCAAGTGCTTTTTCTGCATCCATTGAAATGATCATATGATTTCTTCCTTCATTCTGTTGATGTGTATCATGTTTATTGATTTGTGTATGTTGAACCCTTCTTGCATCTCTGGGATGAAGCCCACTTGATCATGGTGAATGGTATTTTTAATGTGGTGTTGGATTCTGTTTGCTAGTATTTAGTTGAGGATCTTCACATCTGTGTTCATTAGGGATATTGGTCTGTAGTTTTCTTTTTTTGCTGTGTTTTTCTGCTTTTGGTATGAGGGTAATGCTGGATTCATAGAATGAGTTTAAAAGTATTCCCTCCTCTTCAATTTTTTGGAAGAGTGTAAGAAGAATTGTTATTAGTTCTTTAAAAGTTTGGTAGAATTTATCAGGGAAGCCATATGGTCCTGGGGTTTTCTTTGTTACAAAAATTTTTATTACCACTTCTATCTCATTATTCATTATTGGTTGGTTTAGGCTTTATACTTCTTCATAATTCAAGTTTGGTAAATTGCATAAAAAGTTTGGTAGAATTTATCAGGGAAGCCATATGGTCCTGGGGTTTTCTT
This sequence comes from Galeopterus variegatus, assembly GCF_000696425.1. Lineage (NCBI taxonomy): Eukaryota > Metazoa > Chordata > Mammalia > Dermoptera > Cynocephalidae > Galeopterus > Galeopterus variegatus. Next base: position 85,079 of record NW_007732176.1, read on the forward strand.
TGTTACAAAAACTTTTATTACCACTTCTATCTCATTATTCATTATTGGTTGGTTTAGGCTTTATACTTCTTCATAATTCAAGTTTGGTAAATTGCATATATCCAGGAATTTATACATTTCTGCTAGTTTTTCCAGTTTGCTAGCATATAATTTTTCCTATAGTCTCTTATGATCCTTTGTATTTCTGTGGTATCAGCTGTAATGTCTTCTTTTTAATTTCTTATTTTACATATTTACACCATGAGCCTGAATTAGTCTAGCTAAAGCCAGGGGCATGCTAGTTATAGTTGCAGCCACAAAGGCACTTATATTGCTATAAAAATTCAGTTGCCTGAATTTTTTCTTCATTAGTCTAGCTAAAGTTTATCTTTTAGAAAAAAACAACATTTTTTCCATCAATCTTTCACACTGTTTTTTAAATCTCTCTAAGTAATTTATTTCTTCTCTGATCTTTGTTATATGTTGTCTTCTACTTATTTTTGGTTTGGTTTGTTCTTGTGTTTCTAGTTTCTTGAGGTGTAAATTTAAGTTGTTTATTTGAAGTCTTTCTTCTTTTTAGATATAGGCATTTATTTCTATAAACTTCCTTCTTACAAATGCTTTTGCAGCATCCCATATTGTGTATTGTATTTTCATTTTAGTTTGTATCCAGGTATTTCTAAATTTCTTTTTTAATTTCTTCATTGACTCATTTGTTGTTTAGGAGCATGTCGCTTAATTTCCATGTATTTGTAGTCACAAAAAAATTGCTAAAAATAAATGAATTCATTAACATAGCAGGATACAAAATCAACAAAAAAAATCAGTACTGTTCATATGTGCCAATAACAAAATATCTAAAGAAGTAATCAAGAAAGTAATACCATTCACAATATTACCATAAAAATGAAACACTTAGGAGTAAATTTTACCAAGGAGGAGAAAGACCTCTACAACAAAAACTATAAAACACTGCTTAAGAAAATTAAAGTACACAAATAAATGAAAAGGTATCTCCTGTTCATGGATTCAAAAATTAATGTCATCAATATGTCCATATTACCCAAAGCAATCTATAGATTCAACACAATTTCTATCAAAATACCAATGACATTCTTCATAGAAGTAAGAAAAAAAAATCTTAAAATTTGTATGGAGCCACAAAAGACCCTTTATAGACAAATCAATATTAAACAAAAAGAACAAAGTTGGAAGCATCACACTAACTGACTTCAAAATATACTATAAAGCTATAGTAACCAAAACAGCATGGTACTGGCATAAAAGGAGACAAATTAACCAATGGAATAGAGAGCCCAGAAATAAAACTATGCATATACAGCCAAGTGATTTTTGACAAAGGTGCCAAAATACATCCTGGGTTAAAGACAGCCTCTTCAATAAATGATGCTGGGAAAACTGGATATCTAAATGTGGATTGAAACTAGACCCCTATCTTTCACCATATACAAAACCCAACTCAAAATGGACTAAAGACCTAAATTTATGACCTGAAGTTATTAAACTACTAGAAGAAGACATAGGGGAAATACTGCATCAAATGGGACTGGGAGGCATTTTTTGAATAAAACTACAGACTCACACTCAGCTAAAGCAAAAATACACAAGTGGAACTACATGAAACTAAAAAGCATTTGCACAGCAAGGGACACAATCAACAAAATGAAGAGAACCCAAAGAGTGGGAGAATGTTTGCAAACTACACATCAGACAAAGGATTAATATCCAGAATATACAAGGAACCCAAACAACTCAACAGCAAAAGAACAAATAACCCTACTAAAAATATGGGCAAACAACCCGAAAAGACATTTATCAAAAGAACACATAAAAATAGCCAACAGGCACATGAAAAAAAGCTCAACATCACTAATCATCAGGGAAATGCAAACTAAAACCATAAAGAGATATCACCTCACTGGTTAGAATAGCTGTTATCAAAATGGCAGAAAATAACAAATGCTGGCAAGGATGTAGAGAAGAAGCTCTCCTCTAAATGCTGGTACAAATGCTGTGAACAACAGGAGAGTGGCTCCTCAAAGAACTGAAAATAGATCCACCTTATGACCCAGCTATCCTGTTACTGGGTATACACCAAAAGGAAATGAAGTCAATATATCAGAAAAACACCTGCACTCCCATGTTCACCCCAGCACTATTCACAATAGCCAAGAGGTGGAATCAACCTAAATGGCCATCAATGGATGAATGGACAAAAATTCTGTGGTATAGATACACAGTGGAATACTATCCAGTAAAAAATGAAAGAAAGAAAGAAAGAATGAATGAATGAATAGATAGATAAAAAGAAAGAAAAGAAAAGAAAAATAAGGAATCCTGTCATTTATACTAACACAGATGGAACTGGAAACCGTCATGTTAAGTGTGATAAGCCAGGTGCAGAAAAACAAATACTATAAGGTCTCACTCTTATGTGGAATCTTAAGAAAAAAGTGGTTCTCACAGAATTAGAGTGTAGAATAATGGTGGTCAGAGGTCAGGAAAGGAAGTGGGGAGAAGTGGTGGGTTAACAGGTACAAAGCTATGCTGTCTACCCTAAGTCAATCAATGTACAATATATGCATGTATTGAAGCAACACATGAGTGGTCAGAGGTCAGGAAAGGAAGTGGGGAGAAGTGGTGGGTTAACAGGTACAAAGCTATGCCGTCTACCCTAAGTCAATCAATGTACAATATATGCATGTATTGAAGCAACACATGGCACCCCACAAATATGTACTAATAAATGTTAAATTTAAAAACAGTTAAAAAACATACCAAAAGTCAACAGGAAAATTGGGATGTGATCTAGTTTATTTTGTTTATTTCATATGCTAAGCACCCAGTTATTTTCTTCAATAATATTAGAAATAGCAAGGAGAGTGAATATCAGGTTTATGAAATTGTACATACTCTTTTTTCTATGCCTGTAAAGTTTAGTAATTATTGAGCATTCATTCCACAACAAAGTCACACAAAATTCCAGTCTGGCTTGCTACCAGGTCACTGCTCCAGCTTGGTTCTTACTGTTCTTGAGGAAGGATAATCCAAGAACAGCTGAGTCAAAAAGAGAATCAGAGAATAATTCTCATCACCACAAGGCTAATAGTAACAGCTGCCAAAAGGAAAAACAACAGTGTTTATATGGGTACCAAAGCACTCAATATTTTTGTTGAATCTTGAAAGTTATGCACAAAATCCTGTGACCACATTTCTACCACTGGGAAAGTACAGTGTGTTTAACAATACCCTGGCAACTCTGCTTGTTTCTTCTTCGTCAGTGTCATACTTGCCTAGACTTTTAAAGATTTCATCTTTAAGTAAAAAAAAAAAAAAACACATGCACACAACAAAAAAATGTAAAGCCTGCAATTTTGTGAGAACTGAACTTCTAGTAGAATGATATTGTAATAGTTCAGTTGCAAGCAATGGTAACAGTTAAAATTATCAATAAACCTGACAGCACATAGAGTAATCTTTAAGTACAAGTAAATTCCTTACTAGCTGTCATGTAGGCACAGAAAAACTGCATTGGTAATGCTATTTCCGAGTTTAATTCACTATTTTATAAAACTATGTCTCTCAAAATGACAGCAAGCAATAAGGAGCTGCATAATATTTTACTTCCATGGCCCAAATGGAATAATTTTAAATGAAAAAAAAATTTCCTGACTCAAATAAATGATATAAAACCAGCAGTTTTAATTGCCTTTGGCTGAATATAAAATGAAAACCTATAAAGCATTATTATATGGTCAACATTTATAATGATAAGCTCAAGAAAGTCAGTGTCATTTGCATATGCTTTTAAGGAAGAACTGTGAAAGTCTTTGAACACATTTATGATTCTGATTTAAACAGAATTCTTTTGGACGTGAATATGTCAGGTGGAAAAGCCAGGGGCATGCTAGTCATAGTTGCAGCCACAAAGGCACTTATATTGCTATAAAAATTCAGTTGCCTATGCTTGGAAAGATGGTTCTAAAAGTACATGCAATACTGGACATAGAAGAAAGCCTCATAAAATACATAGATGTGTTCCATTACTGGAATGAGCAGAGGAGGGCATATTTGAGGGAGCCTCCACATCAAGATTATTAGAATTATATAACAAAAAGGAATATTAGAGTTCATATGGTTGAATCCACCATTTAAAGGAGAGAAAACAAAATCCTCCAAAACTCAATTTTCTAAGGTCACAAAATGGTGCATGAAAAAATCAAGTCTAAAATGTATCTCCTCATTCTTTGCACTTAACAATTTACCTGTATACCTCCTGGAGGGCTAACAACATAATGCCGTTCATTAAATATTTGCTAAGATGACTCAAATTGAACTAAATTGAGTGTCTTAGTTTGTGCTCTCTCCCTCTCCCTCTCCCTCTCCCTCTCCATCTCCTTCCCTCCCTACCTCTCTTTCTTAGCACCCAGTTATGAGTGAGTACACGTGATATTTCTCTTTCCTTGTCTGGCTTATTTCATTTAACGTAATTTTCTCCAGACTCATCCATGTTGCTGCAAATGGCAGAATTTCATTCTTTTCTATAGCTGAGCAGTATTCCATTGTGTATACACACACACACACACACACACACACACACATTTCCTTATCCAGTCATCTGTCAATGGACACTTAGGTTGCTTCCATTCTTGGCTATTGTAGATAGAGATACAATGAACATGGAAGTGCAGGTATCACATTGACATTATGATGTCCATTCCTTTGGGATTGCTGGACCACATGGTAGTTCTATGTGAAGTTGTTTGAGGAGGCTTCATACAGTTCTAGATAATAGCTGTGATAATTTACATTCCACCAACAGTGTAGAAGAGTTCCTCTTTACCCATATCCTTGCCAGAATTTGTTACTTTTGGTCTTTTTGATAATGGCCAGCCAAACTGGGGTGAGATGACACCTCAATGTAGTTTTGATTTGCATTTCTCTGAGGATTAATGGTGCTGAGCATTTTTTTTCATGTATCTGTTGGCCATTTGCATGTCTTCTTTTCAAAAATGTGTATTCATCTCCTTTGCCCATTTCT
>NW_007732176.1:90734-92507 GCF_000696425.1 Galeopterus variegatus
TGTTCCTTTAGTAATTTTATGGTTTCAGGTCTTATATTTAAGTCTTTGATTCATTTATTTTTAGTTGATTTGGGTATACAATAAGAGGTACAGGTCCAGTTTCAATCTTGTGCATGTGGATGTCCAATTTTTTCAATATTATTTGCTGAAGAGAAAGTCTTTTCCCCAAATGTATGTTCTTGTTGCCTTTGTCTAAGATCAGTTGGCTGTAAGGACGCAGGTTAATTCCTGTGTTTTCCATTCGGTTCCATTGATCCAAGTGTCTGTTTTTATGCCAATACCATGCTGTTTTGATTACAATAGCTTTGTAATATTATTTGAAGTTTGGTAGTTTTATAACTCTGGATTTATTATTTTGGGGGGTCAGGACTGCTTTGTCTACTTGGAATCTTTTGTTGTTCCTTATGAATATTAGGCTTGCTTTTCTGATTTCTGTGAAGAATGTCATTAGTACTCCAATGGAGGTTTCATTGAATCTGTAGATTACTTTGGGTTGTATGGATATTTTTACAATGTTAATTCTTCCCATCCAAGAGCATGGTATGTCTTTACACCTCTTTGTGTCCTCTTTAATTTCTTTCAGTAAAAAGCTGAAAGTTTTTCCCCATTCAGGATGATATTGGTGATTGGTTTGTCATTAATGGTTTTAACTGTGTTGAGATAATTTCCTTCTATAGCTAATTTGATGGGAGTCTTTACCATGAAGGGACATTGAATTTTGTCAAATGCTTTATCAGCATCTATTGAGATAATCATATGATGTTTGTCCTTGATTTTGTTGGTGTGGTGTATAACATTTACTGACTTGTGTATGTTGAACCATCCTTGCATCACTAGGATGAAACCCACTTGATCATGGTGTATAATTTTTTGGTGTGCTTTTGTATTCTGATTGCTAATATTTTGTTGATGTTTCTGCAACTATGTACATAAAGGTTATTGGCCTGTAATTTTTTATTTATCTATTTATTTTTATATCCATCTGGTTTTGATATCACAGTGATGCTGGCCTCATAGTATGAGTTTGGGAGAATGGCTTATGTTCCAAGTTTTTGGAAAAGAATGAAGAGGAGTGGTACTAATTCTTTAAAAGTTTGATAGAATGCAGCTGTAAAGCCATCTGGTCTTGGGTTTTCTTTGTTAGAAGACTGCCGATTACTGCTTCAACTTCATTACTCGTTATTGGTCTGCTCAGGTTTTCTCTTTCTTTTTGGTTCAGTGTTGGCAGTTCGTATGTGTCCAGAAACTTATCCATTTACTCCAGGTTTTCATATTTGTTGCAGTACAGTTGTTTATAATAATCTCTAATTATTCTTCATATTTTTGTCATATTGGTTGTAATGTCTCCCTTTTCATTTCTGATTTTTATTTGGTTCTTCTCTTGTCTTTTTTCTTTAACTTAGTTAATACTTTGTCTATTTTATTTATCTTCTGAAAAAAAACAACTTTTTGTTTCATTGATCTTTTGTATCATTTTTTTTGGCTCTATTTCATTTAGGCCTGCTCTGATCTAAATTACTTCTTTCCATCCACTACTTTTAGGCTTGGATTGTTGTTGTTTTTCTAGTTCTTTGAGGCATAGGTTGTTTATTTAGTCTTTCCATTCTTTTGATGTAGGCATTTATTGCATTAAACTTCTCTCTTACAACTGCATTTGAAGTATCCCACAGGTTTTGGTATGATGTGATGTATCTTTATTTAAGTTAGTTTCAAGAAATTTTTTGATTTCCTGTTTAATTTCTTCTTGGACACATAGATCTTTCAGGAGTCTGT
>NW_007732176.1:93525-95284 GCF_000696425.1 Galeopterus variegatus
TGTATATGACTGTCATGTCTTCTAACTGGATAGATCCCTTTATCATTATATAATGGCCTTTTTTGTCTCTTTTTTATGGTTTTTGGTCTAAAGTCTATTTTATTCAATATAAGAATAGCTCCTCCTCCTCATTTTTGGTCTCAATTTGCATAGTATACTTTTTTCCATCCCTTCGCTTTTAATCTGTGTATGCCTTATAGGTTAGATTGGCCTCTTGAAGACAGCATATAGTTGGGTCTAGCTTTTTAATCTAATAACTCAGTCTGTGTCTTTTGAATTAGGAGTTTAATCCATTTACATTTAGGGTAGTTATAGAAAAGTATTGCTTTATACCTCTTACTATATTGCTTTCTGTTTAGTTGTTTTAAGTATCATTTGTTCCTTTCTTCCCTTTTATTTTTCTTCTTAAATGTTAGATAGATTTTTGTGGTGACATGATTTACTTCTTTCTCTTTCTCATTTGTATTCTGGTTTTAATGGTGGGTTTTGCTCTTTCTTGAAAATCCATGATAGTGATTATTGTTTTTCAGATTTTGGATGCAGGACTCCTTTGAGAATTTCTTTCAGGGCTGGTTGTGTGGTAATGAACTCCCATAATATTTATTTGTCAGTGAAATACACTATTTCTCCCTCATTTCAGAAGGATAATCGTGCTGGGTACAGAATTCTTGGCTGGCAATTTTTTCTTTTAGTATTTTGAGTATATAATCCTATTTTCTTTTGGCCTTTAATTTCAGTTTTGAAGTCTGCTGCTAGTCCTATGGAGACTCCCTTATAGTTAACTTAATGTTTTCTCTTGCTGCTTTCAGAATTCTCTCTTTGTCTTTGAACTTTGCTAGTTTGAGGAGGATAATGCATCTTGGAGAGGACCTTTTTGGATTCAGTCTGTTTGAGGATCTTTGGGCTTCCTGGATCTGAAGGTCTGTATCTCTCCCTATAACTTGGTAGTTTTCTATTATTATTTCCCTCAATGGGTTTTCAAGGGCTTTTCCTTTCTCCTCCGCCTCTGGATTACCCATGATTTGGATGTTTGTGTGCTTGAGGTTGTCTGCTAGATCTCTTAGACTTTTTTCTCTTTTTTAAGTTTCTTTTTTTTTTTTTTTTTTTNCTGCTGCTCAAGCTTTCTGTTCTGTTTTTTATTTCATTCAGTGAAGCTTTCAGTTCTAGGACTCTTGCTACATTGTTTTTTTATGTTGTTAATCTCTTTGCAAATTTCCTCCTTCATATCCTCGATATTTTTTTCTTGTTTCATTATGTTATATAATTGATTATTCTCTTATCTCTTTGTGTTTTCTTAAGATCATTGCTCAGAAATCCTTTTCAGACATTTCAAGGGTTCCCTGCTCCATGGGGTCTGGTACTTGAGAATTACCATATTCCTTCAGTAATGTCATATTTTCTTGTTTATTTGTAGTTTTAGTATTTTTTTTTTTTTTTGTCTGTGGTTGGTCATCTGGTAGGGCACTTGTTTCTTCCATTATTCTGAAGGAAAGACTCCCTCCTCTATTTGTAGGCTCTATGGGTGATTCTTCTTTTATCAGCACAGTTGACTGTGTGGTGGGCTGCCTTGACTCCTACTCAGGCAGTGGGCTGGACTCTCTGGGACTCATGCTTGGTCCACCAGTAGCAACAGTGGCACATGGAACCTGTGTTCACCTGGGATCCAGATCAGGCAGTGGGCAGGCTTCTCCAGGGCTCAGGCATAGGCCATAAATGGCAGCAGTGGCAGTGCACCAATTAATTCATTTTTTTTTTTTTT
>NW_007732176.1:95721-99519 GCF_000696425.1 Galeopterus variegatus
GGAACCGGTCTGTATGTGGGATCCGAACCCTCAGGCGGGGGCGCCGCTGCGCTTCCCAAGCAGTGCGCTATCCAGCGCGCCACCGGGCCGGCCCAATTAATTCATTTTTAACTGGACTCTATTGCAGTCAATTGCATCAGTAATGCCAATATTCACCATTTGTAGATGTTAAGAAGTACCATTACTAGCATTTTCTTATTAAATTCTAATAACTACCCTCTAATTACAGTTTTAAAGCAGAGAAAACTAAAGCTTGGAGCTTACATTCTTTTCCTAAGACTTTATAGCTTGAATAATGCACCATTAGAAGTTGGCTACAAATTCTATTCTTTTGTTTTTCAGTTCTATCACTGTTCATATTGACTATCACCCACTTAACTAAGGTACTGTTAAGAAAACCTATGTGAACTAAATGAAGCAAACAATCAGTAGTGTCCATTTGCTAATTTATGATTACATGTGTATGTTGTTATTGAGATATATACTATGTGTGAGCATACATATGAGTAGATGTAGCATTGAGTATCTGTGCTCTAAATGAAGTATACTTTTACTTAAAATATTTTATTGTGAAATTGATGTTAATAGCATTAGAACTAACAGTTCTCTGGTCTTAATTAGAAGTAACAATGAGCTACTCTTACCATTGAGCTTCTCTTAATTAGTTCATGTGGTGAACTCTTACGTAAAATTTGTTCACACGTTTTCATTCAGCTGTAGTACACATTGGATAATAGACTGTGAGGGACACAATACTTTGACCTTAAACCACATCTCACACTGCAAGCCCTCTCTTTTTGTTGCATATGAATTTTTGACTCTTCCTCATGCCAGTGAAATAAAGTACTGGCATTCTGACATTCAAAATTCTGTTCAGACAGAATTCCAATTAAGAAAGAAAAATAAGAACTTAGTGAAAAAAGGAAAGAGTATGAATTTGTTTCACTAAGATTTTTAAGATTTAAGGTTTAATTTTCTTAGGTATATTTGGATTCTTTGAAGATGATTTTCATAATTACTGTCATACCAGAACATCAATATCCCTCTAGTACAGTTGCATTTATAGTGAGTGACCATGTTGGAGTGAGTGGACTGAAGCCATGTTGGGCCCTGAAACCTCATAGGCTGTCGGCAAATTTTAAAAAGACACAGCTTTTTTCTTGGCATGCATTTTTCCAAGTTCCCTCTTTTCCCGTGTTCATTTGATATTTTGATCCTTGGTAATGGGGCAAGATGACATTATTTACATGAATTTAAAGTTGGTTTGCAGTCAATCTGAAGCTGCAGACTTGCCAGGAGGCACGTACTATCTGGACCCTGAATCAACAGCAAAGATGGGAACAGAAATCAAAAGAAGCCTTGGTGAGACCTTGCACCTGGCTCCTTGAACAGAGGCCTCACAGCTCACTTCTCCCTCCCTCCTGCTTTTCATTACCTACATTTCATTCCCTCAGCACCTTCTTTAAAAAAACCCTCAGTAAATCTGAGTCAGGGACATGGCTTTAGTCTGGACGTTCTCCTTCAGATTTACATTATAGATGGATTAGCCTAACATCTCTCCTCAGCTCACTGGTATTTCTGAATAAAAGCTCACTTTCATTTTCACCAACATTTGACTTTGGAGTGTTTTGTTTTTGAAAGGGGGCAGGCAACTGGACCTGTGCCCAGTAACAACCTGGGTGTTAGGGGTGAGAGTAGTAGGTGAAGGTAGACCGAGGAGATGTTGAACTGTTTTTGTTCTCCACCCTTGCAGTTTGAAAATGGAAATGTTACCTTGGTGAGAACACACCAGAACCTCACATAAAGATGTTTAAAATATATCCTTTAGCAATTTAGCAGGTACAAATACAAAGTACACCTAATTATATCCTCTCTGCTGCTTAAATCTACTCTTGAAAAATATATAATCTCAGTACTCAGGACATTTTCTTACTAAGCAGATAAATATTGGGCTGACAAGATCTAATACTTAAGTATTATCTACTGTCTGCTCTCCTGTAATCCATCCTCCATGCTGCCCCAAAGGAATCTTTCCAAAATGCCAGTATCAATGTTTTATACACTTCATTATTATCTTTTAAATAATTAATATAATACCATTGCCAACTGGGTGTCTTCCATATCACTACTCAAAAATATTGATAGTGGCTCTTTGGAATGATGTGATGTGAAGGTTCAGAGACCACAGACAGGATGAACAGAAGAAACTGTGCCTCTTTTGCTTCATGACAGCTGTCACACAGAATGGAGCAGGAAGTCCCAGTACCATTTGCAAGTATATGCAAATGTGTTGTTGACATCTCTGCCAAACCCTTCAACCTTAGCTCTTCTTTGTCCCACTGTCCCATAGCCATGTGAATATATTCAGTTCTTGAATGAGCTATTCCAACTTTTACCTCTGAGCTTTTGCTCATGGTCTTCATTCTAGAATGTTCATGTCCTGAATAAATAAGATTTGCCAGCTTCTACGTGTCTTGGAAGAATCAATCATCTCTTCTCCTATGAAGACTTCCCTGATTTGTTCAAGCACTGTCAGTTACTGCTTCATTGGTGCCTCCCATTCTAGAATGTTCATGTCCTGAATAAATAAGATTTGCCAGCTTCTACGTGTCTTGGAAGACTCAATCATCTCTTCTCCTATGAAGACTTCCCTGATTTGTTCAAGCACTGTCAGTTACTGCTTCATTGGTGCCTCTGTTAAACTTAGTGCGTAACTTACTGCCTTCATGCACTCATTCATTTAGCCTTTTACTCAACAAATATAACATCAGTAAATAAAGCATATGTATATAGATAGATAGAAAGATAGATAGATAGATAGACACACACACACACACTATATATATATATATATATATATATATATATGCAAGGTCCTTTATGATTGTGAATAATACAGAACTGGTACCTTAGTACCTGCTTGTATAAATATTTTCATCCAGTCTAATACACCTTAGGGCCCTTGTTAAATATTTATAATTATATTTCAGCTATTTATTTCTGTATGTTTCCCATATTAAGCTATAAGTTCTTTAAAAGAGTAACTAGAACATATATTTATTTGTATTCCTAGCATTTAACACAGTGCCTGATATTATGTAGATGTGTAAAAATGTTTTTAATGAGATACAATTAATTTAATGATTCATTGGTATGGTAGACACTAATTATATTTATTTTCTTTAAGCACTTATCCATGCCTATATTACACACATATATACCTTATACTACAGTAGAGGGTATGAAATGGATGACATGGGAAGAACAGTGAGCAAGGAGAACTATGGTGAGTGACAGCCAAAATCCAGCATAAATCCCAGGACTGCTTATTGCTAGAGACATGCACAGTATCATAGTTCATTGTAAAAGGAAACATGAGTTCTTTGCTATATGGATCTGGCCATCACATTTTGGGTGCAAGTGATGACAATCAGCTTTGAATCTCATAACCAATTAAAAAAATTGCATTAAAAGAAATTCAAATGAGTCCTCTTATTCCAATTAATGTCTTTAAAATATTTTAATGCAATTATTTTTGAAGCCCTTTGAAAGAAAAAGCAATAATTAAATCAGCAGTACATAGAGTACCCAGGAAAAAAATAGTAATATTAATCTGTTTTCAAAGGTCAGTGGAGAAAATTCAACTCACGACTTACTATTATGATTTTAAAAACAAGAAAAATTCAGATGTACTCTATCAAGAATTAGAATATAAAGGAGAAAGGATCAGCATAAGAGATTCATTATTTTATCTCTGCTACATCTAAATATGTATTCTAGATTCAATTACAACTTAGT
>NW_007732176.1:99646-101052 GCF_000696425.1 Galeopterus variegatus
GATTCATTATTTTATCTCTGCTACATCTAAATATGTATTCTAGATTCAATTACAACTTAGTATAGAAAGATATTCTTAATATTCCAGCTCTTTCTTTCTTTTCTAGTTGCACAATACAGAAAATGCACAAAAGGCTTTGATTTACACATGTGTGTTGTAAATTTTCTTTCCTTATGTGGGGGCTTACATAATTAGCTCTTTTGTCTCTGTCAGGTCTGTAAAGGAGTTAAACATAATTCATAATTTTCTCTCTCTCTCTCTCTGTCTCTCATGCACACATATACACACACCCAAAACTATTGGCTGATGCACTCACAAAGTAAGATCCTTTAAATCACATTGCTGAGAAATGCCTTTATACAGGAACTATGTCAAACACAATTTTTTTTTTCCATTTACTGCATTTAAAGTACTTAAAGTACTACATGAATCACCTCGACAGAATGGGACCTGACAATATTCAACCAGGCTACTCAAAACTGTTGGCTAACTTTCGTAATTAGTGAATGATTAGCTTTTCTTATTTAAACTTAAAATTTTAACATTTAAACAAATCAATGCCACTGAAACGACCATCTTTTGTTTGCAAAAAAGACTTATTCTTTAATATGTTTTTTAAATTATTTTTTTATTTCATCATAAGTATTTTATTGGGAAAAGGGTGCTGGAGTAAGATTTGTGAGAGGCTAGGGACAGGGAAGTTTGGAAACCGTTTTTCCAATAAATCTAGTTTACTACTGAGAAGATGAGATATCAGACATAATGATAATGCAAGATAGGTAAATAAAGATAGACAGATATTGGTATAGTTATATTTTCAGACATAGGGATAGGGGTAGGGATAGATGTGAATGTAGATATATAGAAAAATACAGGTACAGATATAAAATGTTAGCAGGTTCCCTCCATTAATCAAAAATCAACCTAAATTTATAGGATATCATTTATTTCAAGGCAATCCTGGTTTACAGTCCTGCAGTTGGGTTCAAAATTTGCCTAGTTTGTGGATCACATCCTAAAATACATGTATCTATTTTCCTATTAAGTGTGCAAGCTAGAAAATACTTTTTAAAAATACTTTACATGATTTATATTTTATCATAAGCTGTACATCCGAATATTAAATTTTTATGAAAACTGGTATAAAACAATTCAGAAAGTCTTATTCTCCTTGACCAGCTGGCTATGAGACATTTCACAAGAATTTTATTCCTTTTGAATCATATTCCCTTGTGTCAAAAATTTCAAATTTGGGTAAGATGATCTCTAATATCCTTCTAGATAACAACATAAAAGTTTACTTTTATATTAATATAATTGGCTAAATTCATGTATGGCTTTTGATATTTGTGAGGAAAAATAATTTTCTTATTAATGATTTTTCCTTATTAAAATTTTGGGAAATT
>NW_007732176.1:101935-102940 GCF_000696425.1 Galeopterus variegatus
AACTTTGGTCCGGATAGTGCATTTAGAAGTCTCACCACAAGCCTTTGTCATCATCTGAACAGTGGCATCTTTTTTTGTCTCTCATCTATTGTGGGATTATTTCTAATGCCCCTCTATAAAGTTTCCTCACTCAGAAATATCCCGTCTAAACCCTTGAGTTCCAATGCCCTTCATGCTGACCACAGATGGTCGTCTGTGTTCTCATTCCCCTGTTTTTGTTTTATTTTCATTGAGAACATCAAGCACAATACCCTTTTGTTCTGCCTTCTTTTTTATTGCTCTGTTTTCATCCCTTTCTTACTCTCCATTTCTTCAAGCACTGTAGAGGTTGGTTAAATGTAAATTTGGTTCTTGTCCTCTTCAGGCCATTTGACCATTATTCTCTCTCTTTATATTCCACTTTATACTCTATAATTGCTTATTCTTTTTAGCATACAAATGTACTCAAGCATCTTCCAAAAGACCAAAACAAATAAACAAAAATATTGGATTTCATAGCCTACTCTTGCTATTTCTCTTCTTCTCTTCACTCACAATATTTTTGAGAAAATATCTATCTACAGATTTCTTCTCACATTTCATTTGCTCAATAGATATATCATCCCCACAACTGCTCACTTGCCCATTCCTTCTTAAGTGATTTTGATGGAATTTTCCACCTTTTCACAATACCTGAAACTTAACTCTTGCCAAATTTTGGTTCTCAGTCTTCTCCTCCTTTTATTTTATTTTAGTATATATTTTTTCATACTTTTCAATTTAAAGCTTTGCATTTTGTTAAGAGTAAAGGGTGAAGTCCTTCTAACACTGTCATGAATGCTGCAATCCAGATCTACCTTTCAGGACTAAAGGATTCATTCTACCCACTGCCGTTTTCAGCTCTACTATCATTCCAGGAAATGCCCCAGCTGAAGAGAGCAAGGGGCAGTCCACATCCTAAGACTGGACACTAGAGTATGACATCCTGGTCTCCTTCCAAAAGGGAACACCTCTGAAGGGCCCTTT